>NW_010251973.1:0-10184 GCF_000690775.1 Eurypyga helias | reverse complement strand
GACAGTCCTTTCATAACCCTTGACAGCTGTAACTAACTTTGCCGCCTGGTCCCTCGGATTTCAGGTGGTGTTCTTAGCCAGACATCTTTGGCTTGACAGGTTTGTACCACGACACAGTAGTGAAAAGTCCTGGTGCAGCCATGCTAGTTCCTTACAACGTATGTGTTAGTAAGACTGATAGCAGCTGTAGATGTACTGACTTCAGAAGGAGCTTGGTACCAGGTACGGATGCAGAGCAGCCCTGGAAGCTGCAACATGCCTCCCACGGGCAGTGCTCCAGCACAGATGTTCCCTGCTATGCCAGTGTCTGCCTTCCCACCAAGCGATGCACAGCTGGACTGAATAGCACCAGGGTAAGGTTTGAACAAAAAGCCTCTCAATTTTTCACTCCTTACCCCTCTTTTCCGTATAAGCAATTACTCACTGTGTGAACAACCAGAGGGTAAGATGGAGGTCTCAGACCCACAGCCCCCGTGTCCTCTACACAGGGCCAACAACCCACCCCCATACACTGCTGAAGACTAAACTCTTCAGCTACACCAGCTTTAGCAAACTCAAGGTTGAATCTCCAGAACCAGCATCAGTTCAGTAGGAGCTTGCCAGCTTCCTTAGTTAAATGCAGCTTCTCAAATCATCACTGCTATCTCCCTTCACAAAAGATTTTCAAATTCAATAAATTAAAAATAACTGTTTTCTCCTCTTGGACTGCAGTCACTTAAGAGAGCCAAGAACTAGCAATTTATTTCATGTTCAGCTAAACTGATTGAAATTCTTTAAGTTGCATTGATTAGCAAAGCTTTGGCTTTAAGTCTTGAATGGAATTCTGGGGAAACTCAGAGATCATTTAATAGAAGAAATTTGAGAAGCAGACTGTATGCAGACATAAAATACATATATGCATTAGTGCAACATAACTGGGTAAAAGGTTTAAATGTGCTCCATTTTTATATGTTCTCCAAGCAAAGTATTACAGAAATGAATCATAAACTGGCAGGACTTCTAGGTGATCTTCTAGATCACCCTTGGATTTCAGTGGCCAATCTCCTGCCCAAGACTTGAGGTAGCCATACACATTGTGCAAAACACGGTCCCCAGCAGGCACTGAGAATCTTGAATTCATCCCTATGAACTGCTACAGATGAAAGATGCAGAGACCCACTAGCAGCAAACAGGGTCACACAGGGGACAGACCTAATCAGAAGTCTCACTTCTTTGCTGTGCTACTCCCTCAAAATTAGTCTTTGTGCAGTAGAGCCCCCAAATTCCTCAGCATTACAGCACTGTTTTAATTAACAAATTTGCACAAAGCTATGATCAAAATGAGTGTGGGGTTTTCCCCGCTCCCAACATTTTGTATCCTAGCTTATTTTCCGAAGTGTCAAAAGCTCAATCCCTTTTTTAATTCATTACCCTGTGCCCACCCAAATACTCTTACCACCAACATATCTGTGTCCTGAACTGCCTTCCCATAGCCCAGTGCTCAGCATAAGTTATTTTCCTCACTGAGAGCAGTACCCTTGTAAAAATGTTGCACAACCAATTCCAATCAAAATGCCACCTGCCCTCCACCCACCCTGTCATCACAGTTTCTCACTTGAATATTCTGGTGGCATCATTTTTTCTTCAATACCTTTAGGATTTTGTATACCTTGGTCATCACCCCTCTTAATCTCTTCTATTCTGATGAATATAAACATAATTTTCTTAACCTCTCCTCCTAGTTTATAACCCCTGAGACCCTTCATCATCCTTGTTAAGGCTGTTTCCATAATAAGGGTGTCTAAAAAGATCAAAAGGAACGAACAAGAAAGTGTCTACTTAATACAGATTGTCACAGGAATAACCAACATCTCGCCTCCCAGGCTCACCCTTCCCATTGGAACTGAGCAGTCGGTGTGGGAGGGCGAGCCAGCTGTGATTTCTGCCAGGACAGCCTTGGAAATCACCGGGAGCATCACTCCTCCCAAGCACAGGCTGCAACAGTCATCCTCCTGGTGTTTGCCCGGACTGATGACAGCCAGGCATACAGCCCATGCCTTTCTGTTCCCCGCAGGGAACTGCGAATTCCCACCGGCCCATGTGACGTATCCCACAAACCGCCCTCCGCCTCTCCGTACAGCAGCACGCGTACACGTGTGTGTGCATACACGGGCACAGGCCGCTCCCCGCACGCACAGGTCTGCATGCACGCACACACGTTGGGACGTGTTTGCTATTGCTGTTCCCAAGCAGGAGAACACCGACCACAACCGCTGTTCACACAGCTCTGCAGATGCAGGGAACACCGACCGGCCTCCAGCCCTCGCTGCGCCTGCCGTTTGCTCCTCCTACACATCCTTGAATCCTCTGCTGAGCAGCACCGTAGAAGCCTCCAAGGGATGAACGTAAAGTCACAAAAATGCCCAGGGCACGGAAGATAAACACCTTTCAGGGGATATCGCTGTGCCCTTACGGATTATGCTATATGATATTTAGAATCTGGAACCTGCCACAGCAGATCAGACAAGTGCTCTGTTATGAGCAAAAACCTGAATCAGACAGTAGCAAAAGCTGCACTTCAGGGAAGGGTTTGAGAAACCCCTGCAAACAAGCACAGAACAACTAAACCATCTGGGCTGTTTTCTTCCTGATCTCGATTAACCAGAGAGTTGGCAGATAACCTGAAAAGGAAGAATTTCTCCACACTCATGCATTTCCCTTTCAATCCTTACCCTTGAAAGGTCTCACTGCTGTGAAACGAGGTCCAACCCTTTGGACTTCAGCTCCTGAGCTTTTGTCTTTAGTGGAACCTTGTCACAATTTGTCCCCCAGCCCCAACAACTCAACAGCTCCTCCCACACCCACAAAATACAAAATCACAAGCTCATGACCAATCTGCTGCTCCTGTAAGAGGTTCCTTGCAAACTTTGCTCATGCATTAGTGAATCACTTCCAATCTGTTTTGCATAAGCAACTTTAAGGTATTTCATTATGTAAATGTATGCCAAAACATCCTCCCACAGAACTTCATGCTGTCACGGCATGACGCAGTTACATAGGGTCAAGACTGAGGTACGTTTTACAGAACACAAGGCTGGATCCTGTTTGGAACATGGTAATGATCTATGCAGGTACAAAAGGTGAAAATACATTTATTTGTCCTTGGCATGCTTTGTATTTACATATCTGCTACTCAGCATGAATAGCCAGTAGTAACAACCTGCAGAAAAACAGTACTAAAACTGTAGTCCACGGCAAACTTACAACTCTGTTTTTCTTTGCCATTATTATCTATCAGAAGATGGTTACTATGAAGCATTATCTGCATATTTTATCATGCCTGCTTTTCTGCTACAGGAGCAAATCAGCGGCTGAAAATAGCTTTGTCCTCCTCCAGGAAATCTCACTGCTTTTACAAGATCTGAAGTTGGTAGTTCTTTATCAGCATTTTATTTATCTAGGCAATTCCCGTGCTGCTGAGCTTCATCATTATCACGGGTGGGCGACACACGCTGCTCTTTAATACTACTGGCCTTTGCCAAGCAAACGCAGCTCCAGCTCCCAAGAGTGAGGACACTCAGCCGCTGGACTGGGTTAGTGCCGTAGGGCACAAAGAACATCTACGACACTGCTATTCAGTGCCAAAACATCAACCCATCAGCATAAACCAGGCCAAGCCTGCAGCCTCCTTCTTCACAGGCCTAACTTCAGCCTCCGCGCGGCACCTGGTACATGGAGAAGACCACCCAGAAACTGTGTTTCCTGACGCCTTTGACACCCAACACTGGCTTCATCTTTCCTCAAGTAGTTCACTGCCACCAACCTACCCACCAGGCTGTTTTCTGCAGCTCTGAGTGCTCTCACCAAGCAGCCTGGAAAGGAAGACAAAGTCCCAGGAATCAGAGGTTTTTGGAGACATGCAGGTCACAACTATCCTCTTCCCAAACTGACCCTGAAGATTCTGCATTCCCAACAGCTCTCCTCACTCAGTGCCACACAGGCAGAACCCGTCAGCACAGCAGCCCTGCCATGGCAACTAAGGAACTGTGATTTCCAGGCTGTGGCTGGCGTGACGTGGACTCCCAGGGCTTCTGACCTCTGCTTAAGCTGTCCATCAGCTGGGTGACAGAGGCCTGGAGCTGCAGGACAAGGGGAAACAGCCCAACGAGGAACCTCCAAACTTGGGTTCACCTACACCTGAAAAACTTAAAGTTTTCCATTACAGCTGTTTTGTGCTTCTTCTGTTTTATTTGATTTTTAAACAGAAAAGATTTTTGTTCCTCTCAGAAAAGGAAAAACTTTCTCTTCCCCTCCCACCAAATAACTGGATTTTTTTTTTTTTTTTTTTTACTTTAAATCAAAGCTGTAGCCAATTCTGAGTAGCTACCAAATAGCTACTTCTCATTACAATAGTATGGATGAGATTTTCGTATTGTTAGGAGCTTAAAATAATGATGAACTTCATATTTCTTCTCTGGATACATGTTTGTGCGCTACCGTAAGAGTTCTGCTGGTTCTTATTTTCTACTCTCCTCCTGCAGACACAAGCTACACAAGCTTATACCTACTCTGCATCTACTATCTGGACAACAGCTGCCAGTGATAAAGCTCAGACAGAAGAGGAGTATTACTTAGCTAGAGCATATCCACTGCTTTTTTGGCCTGTGTAAACAAAGCAAATGATTTCATCTTACCTCTAGTTCCCAAGCGACAAATAATGGAAAAAACCAGCTCACAGAGTTCCTGGCTGAAACAAGGTAATACTGGTTGAAACCCAGTAATGATCAACCCATCCTCTAATTCTTGCCTTTAGAATATAACTGGTTAGGTAGAGTCCACACAGGTGTAACTGGGCAATTACATAGCCATGAAGATTATAAATATTATTAAAAGTCCCATTGATACAAGCAAATTGCAAAGTACAGGCATGTGAATGCAAAGCCATCAAGCACAGGTAAGGGCTTCTTTTAGACTTGGCTGCTGGGAAAAAAAAAAACACCCCACAAAAACCACCAACTAAAAAAAAAAAAAACCACACCAAAAACCAAACACACACACACAAAACAAACCTTATTTCCTCTTCCTGGCAAAGGTGCTGGCCTGACAGCCCTAAAGAGTGATCTCTTCATTCAAAGTAATGCAATGGCACACATTTCTTCCAATGTGCCCAACCCTGGATCTATTTTCAGTTCCCTAAGTAAGCTAAAGGTTAAAGCTATTTATTTAAACCCACACCCACCTGCCATTTAAATTGACCCAAATCATTGTCTGAGTTGTAACCTCTTTGTGTTAAAGTCCCCTCAGGGGCTGCTTCTTCATTTCAGACTCAGAAATTCCTCCCTCGCAGGGTAAGCGCTGGGTGAGGAGCATCTCCAAATAGAAATGGGGAAGGGAAGTGGGTGGGAGGAGTTCATCTTCAAAGAATGCCTCTGTGCTGTGGATATGCAGAACACTTCAGTTTTATTAGATAAGTACCTGTAGAGGTTAGCTGCAGTCAAAGTATGTGTTGGTGGTCAACCCCATTGTCATTCCTGTTTTAAGGCTTCCTTAAAGAAAAAAAAAAAAAAGGAAAACCACTACACATTCTGCCTGCCTTTGTGGCTGCAGCTGGAAGGAAAACCACCAAAACACTCCCAAAACTGGAAAAGAAAAGGTGGTTTCGCGCCATCAGCCCACCATGGAAATAACCCTTTGGAAAGAGCCCTCTGTGCCAGAGGACTGGGCAGACTGAGGAGGGACAGGAGCCCCTGGCAGTCACCCACCAGTTAACTGGAGCCAAGTGCCATCCCAGGGGTGGAATTACTCTCTGGGCTGACAAAAGGCAACGGGAAAGCAGCACCTGGCCTACACTGCTCAGCCGTTTCTGCACAGTTAAATCTGTGTGAAGCATGGTAGAAGCAAGGCTTCCTCAGCCACGGGAAGGCAGCTGGCGATGAAACGCAGCAGGGACGCCGTACGAGGAAGGCTCCTAATCACAAAATCCCTGTCTTCCCTATCAGAGCAACCACACGGCACTACAGGGTAGCTGGGGGGGGGGAAATTAAGCAGAGGTAAGACTTGAAATCCATCTCCAGATGCAAACTTCCCATCCTTGGAGTACAGCTGGCTCTTAGATCCAGCTCCAGGCCAGGAAGACATGGCTCAGCAAGGTCAAGACAACCCTAAAATGCAGGACTTGTCCAACTCTGCCTTCTGATGTGGAACCACCACACAAAGATACTCAGCAGAGAATTTCAGCACTGATGGACTACAGACACCCAGTTCCACCAGCACGAGCGGTAATCCCCAGACACCGAGATTCGCTCACACCAACACAAACTGCTCGGATGGGAAAAAAAAACCAGATCAGTAACCCAGGAGGTTTGAATTTCATTTGCTAGACACATAAGAGGAAAAGAAGGACTTTCAATCTATACCTGGTATGTCACTCCACACCAATAGAGTTAATTGATATTCCAGTGCCCAGAAGCAAAACCACAGCACACTTAACAAGCTGAAATGCTCGTTAACACTTTTAACAACTGACGGTTCAATGTCCAGATGGAGATCAGCGACGAGCGGTGTCCCTCAGGGGTCCGCACGGGGACCGGGACAGTTTAATACCTTCATCAATGACACAGGGGGGGGATTGGGTGCGCCTGGGCAAACCTGCTGACAACACGCAGCTGACTGGCGTGGGTGACAGGCCTGAGGGACGGGATGCCATCCAGAGGGACCTGCACGGGCCCGAGAAGTGGGTCTGTGTCAGCCTTGTGACGTTCAACAAGACCAAGGGCAAGGTGATGCAGTGGGTGAGGGCAGCCCCCAGCATCAGTACAGGCTGGGGGATGAGGGCACTGAAAGCAGCCCTGCAGAGGAGGAGTTGGCGGCCGAAAAGCTGAACATGAGCGTGTGCGCTGGCAGCCCAGAAAGCCAGCCGTATCCTGGGCTGTACCCAGAGAAGTGTGGCCAGCCGGGCGAGGGAGGGGATTCTCCCCCTTCCACTCTGCTCTGGTGAGACCCCGCCGGAGTGCTGCGTCCAGCTGCGGGGCCCTCAGCACACAAGAGAGCAGGCCCAGAGAAGGGCTACAAAAGCGATGAGGGATGGAACAGCACCCCTGTAAGGAGAGGCGGAGAGAGCTGGGATTGCTTCACCTGGAGATGAGAAGGCATTCCAGCACTTACAGGGGACAAGCCTGGGATGAACTTTTTAGCAGTGTCTGCTGCAATAGAGCAAAGGGTAATGGTGTTAAACTAAAAGAGGGTAGATTTAGAGCAGATATAAGAAAAAAAAAATTATAGTGAGGGTGGTGAAACACTGGAACAGGAGGTGGTACAAAACCACCTCCCTGGAAGCAGTCAAGGTCAGGTTGGACATGGCTCTGAGCAACCGGGTCGGGTTGGAGATGTCCCTGCTCATTGCAGGGGGTTGGACTAGATGACCTTTAGAAGTCCCTCCCAACCCAGAATATTCTATGATACAAATATTGTTAAATAAATCAGTATTATAGAGAGGAAGGCAAACCCTGCCAGTACCACGAAAACAAGCCCTCAGAGAACCCCGGCAGGTGACTCCACGCTGATGGACAGGCTGGTACCGCTCCCTGCGAGAGCTGATTCAAAACCCAGTACCTTCATGCTACATTTCAGTCACCACTGTGACTACAGAAATCCTCCGAGTTCCCTAATAGCAGCATCTCGCTGAGGTCACCGCAGTGACACAAAGGGCCACATTTCAATGAACTTCTAAATCTGGGCTTTCCCTCCTCCCCCCTGCCCCGCTGTATCAGTGCATCGGCACCATCGGAATTAGGGCACCACCGCCTGCTGGGAAGGGATCGAGCAGAGATATTTTCAGCTGTAGTGCCAGCATGTTCCTGAGGGAGAAAAGGAAAAAAAAAAAATCCACAACTGGAAGAGCTGGCTGAACTCTACAGTAAATAGAATTAAGCTCCTGCTAAACCATATGACTTTTGCTAAATTTGAAGCAAAAATGACAAAATTGTTTTATCAGCTTTATGCTGAGTAAGAAAGGGATAAAGAATTAGATTTTTACAACTCAGTATAAGGCAAGCCCAGTGCTGCAGAATCAGCATCATCCAGGCTGTACGCAGGTGTCAGAGCTGGATACTTCATTTTTGAGACAACGGTAGATAGATATGTAAAGCTACTGCTCAAAGGGCTTAAATGAAGACTTGTAAATTAATTATCATTTGCTGTATAGCTGATGGAAAACAAGTCAGATTTCATATGCTGTACAAGTTTCAGTGAAATCCGACAGGTGAGACTTTTGGCCAAAACACAGAAGCACCAAATGCTGGAGGGTTAATTTGTGACCCTGCTTCAATTCCAACATGCATTTGTTTCCCACAAGATTAAAAGTTCTCAGGAACTGGGGGTAAATTTGACTAATTTGGTTAAAGTTTCAAAGTTAAGAAGTACATGCCTACAGAGCCTGATAAACCTTCTGGTCAGGAGCTTTGATACTGAGCTGGTTTTAGCTGGGACAGAGTTCATTTTCTTCACAGGAACTGGTACAAGGCTATGCTTTGGAGCTGTGTGAGGCTATGTTCTGGATTCTGGCCAGGAAGGGTACTGATAAAACCACTGGTTTTAGCTGTGGATAAGGAATGTTTGTACCAAGTCAAGGACTTTTTTTGGTTTCTGGTGCTATGCCTGTGTTCCCAACGTCTTCACTGCAAGAAGCTGGAAGAGGACACAGTCAGGACAGCTGGCCTGGACTGGCCAAGGGGTATTTCATCCCCCAAAACACCATGCTCAGTACGTAACTTCAGCACTGGAGTCTCTTCTCTCTCTGGTTCTGGCTCTGGTTACTTGGGGACTGACTAGGTGTTGGTCAGCAGATGGTGAGCAGTTGCATCATTTGTTTTCTTTTCCATTATTTTCATTACATATTATTAGTAGTATTGTTAGTATTATTTGTAGCATTATTTCATTTCATTTACTTTCAACTATTAAAGTGTTCTTATCTCAACCCACGAGTTTCCTTATCTTTTGCTCCCAGTCTCCTCCCGCACTGGAGGAGGGGGCAGGAGGGGAGCACACGGCTGCATGGTACTTAGTTGCTGGCTGGGGTTAAACCACAACAGATACATACGCTTCGTAATTATGCTAAAGCATTGTAAGACCCAAACAGCTCAAAGTAAAACCAAGTAAATTCAGTGCTGCTGTTTTTAGAAGAATAAACAATAATAAGGAAGAATTGATAAAAACCAGTAACAATGTACTAGTAAACACAAAATAAGTCAGTCAGGAAAGTACAGAGACTTTCATTTCAAAGAAAAATGGTCACAGAAATTCTCAAATAGTAAAACAAGACTGATAAGCACTAACTCCCCACAAAATAAAATTAATTTACCAAAAAAAAAAAAAAAAAAAAAAAGGAAGGAGCAATGAGCCCTGATAGGGAAAATGACTGAATTAACATATCAAAGGAAGGAGATAGAAGAGTAATCCAGAGGGTAATACAAAAGAAAAGTTTAAGGGACACCTTGGGATAACTTTTCTTTGAAGTACTGCACTACCCAAAATAATAGGAGGGTTATCTCAACACACCCATCATACATCACAATTATTGTACTACACTCTTACTTACAGAAAATTCATTACGTAAGTGGAGAGTAAGTGCTCCTGTGGAACAGGCCTAATTACCAAGCTCTCATCATGTGAGGATTTAGTGTCAGGGACACAGAAGCCAAGTCTGCATTCCAGACCCTAGCCACACACAACCCTCCAAAGCAGCAGCCTGGTGGTGACTGAAATCTTTACAGCCAGTCTATCTCATTGAGCTAAAAACAGTTTCCTTGTCCGACATCCCATCTCCTTCCCCCCCGTTTCCACAGACTGTGCCTCCAACGTCAGATGCAGCAGCTGCAAGACCACCACCAATTGTTCGGTCACGTGCAACTGGCAATACTTCATTTTGTAGGTGTGCTGGAACAAACAGCCTTGCAGGCCATTAAAACAGCAGAAACAAGCCCAAACTTGAAGACCATTAATCAAGCATCCCCTCGCCGTCATTTCTGTCGCATGCTGCAGGCGCATTTCCTTTGTGGGGACACTGCACTTGTCAGCCACGGAGATGAACCCGACTCCTTTAGAGATTTACATCACAGGGTATGTTTAAGGAATAATTTAATTGTTGGGAAGACTGAGAAGTGTCACCAGCTGCAGAGATGCCAAGAGGGCAGGGATTGGGAGAATGG
>NW_010251972.1:0-29915 GCF_000690775.1 Eurypyga helias | reverse complement strand
ACTCTGTGAATCTGTGTAAATGTTTAAATAAAGACTGGATTCAATCTTACATTGATTCATGTATATATTAAAACAGGATCTCAAAGCAGATAGGAACAACTAAGTAGTTAAGTCACTGAGGCTCCAAATTTATAATTTTTTAGGAGAATACCAGCTTCCTTCTGCTTATCTCTAGACATACTCAGAGAGCAGAGCACATAGTAGCTACTGGGGAATGTATCTGGCAGGGGTTACAATGACCTCCAGCGCTGCACGAGTTAAGTGCACCTGCACATCACCTGCCCCAGCCATGCCAGAGGCACTTACATGCTGGATTATGAAGGGTGTGAAAAGTGGGGCCATCATGTAATTCCTAGAGCCAGACCTATACCAACAAGGCTGTGATGAGGGCCCGCAAATGACTTCTGAGACTGAGATCCAGGTTTTATACATCTTCTTTAAAGAACAGGGGAGAATCAAAATTGAAGCAATTTCTGGCTGCTCAGGGAGATGGTCTGATACTCAGCTAATGGTTTTAATGTCATAAACTCTAGGGGCTGTAAATATTGTCAACTTTTCAACTGATGCGTCCTGGCTTTTTTATCTATGTTTCATCCACTTGTACTTACAGTAATTACTCTAAGCCATCTTTTACATTAATATTTACTGACATTTTTAAAACAAATTAATAACTGATGCCAGAAAATGGAAATCAAAGAATAAATCATTTTAGCATATACGGTAGTATAGAAAACCCCATGAGTTGTGTGGCAAGTACCCAGCTTCCCTTTACTCTTTTGAGTTGGATTATTGCCTACCTTGAAATCTTTGCAATCCTATTGCTATTAAATAGGCATCAAATATTATTGTTGTTACTCATTATTACAAAACCGAGGAGAGGTGAGTTTGCAGAGATGACATTCACTGTTTTGGTGTGGTCCCTCAACTGTTACCAATCCACTGGGCTGCACAGAGCTACTGCTGTATGCCAGCTGAGAAGGCTGACCTCCTCATTTCATTAATCACAGCAGCAACTCAGGTGCTGCTACAGGATATCTTCAGTCCCCTGTGAACGTATTACTGAACTGCATGATCATGCTCAGTGAAGTATGTTTAGTGTAAAATGAAAGAGAAAGTATGAAAAAGAGCTCGAGAAATTAATCTGACAGTGTAAAGACAAACTTGTTTATCTTGGGTCAGGACTTGATCCTGCAAATACCAAGCCAAGGCAAGGCACAAACTCTTCAAGAGTTTGTCCCTCAGTAACCACAGCGCTCTGATGAATAGATGTCCTTGTTCTGAGTCCTGAGATTTAGACATTCCAGTGGATTTTTCAGGTGACTGGGCGCTTCAGTGAACGTTCTATGTTCTTGGCATGTGTCACAATCTTAAGACTCCAAAAGTGTAGCGACAAGAACATTTCTAATTTATAGTGGTTTATGAGATAGAGCATTTACAGAATCAAAACCTACACTTTTCCAATGAATTTAAGGTATTTTGCAAAAGAGGAATGTGATTTCTCTTGATTCACTGTCTCCTTGCCAATAACGTGAAAAAAGGTACATATTGAATTCTATTTGTTAACTAAACTGTGTTTGGGGATATTACATTTCTTAAATTCATTAAAACTTCACAGGGCTATATCAATTACCTTTACAAGCCTTTAAAATATAACAAGACTTCAAAACCTGTAGAAATGTTAGAAATGTTCTTTCTTTCTGTTGCAGAGCAGCAAAGGTTAAATTGCACTTCTCATGGATTAAGTTAATTGCTGAATGGTTTACTGGAATGTACAGGATTACCTTTACAAAGCTACATAATTTACCCTTTGATCACTGTCCTGGTTTTGGCTGGGATAGAGTTAACTTTCTTCCTAGTAGCTGGTATAATCCTGGGTTTTGGATTTAGTATCAGAATAATGTGACAACACACTGATGTTTGGTTGTTGCTAAGTCGTGCTTTTAACAAGTCAAGGATGTTTCTGCTTGCCATGCCCTGCTAGTGGGGAGGTGCACAAGGAGCTGGGAGAAGGCATAGCCAGGACAGCTGGCCCAGGCTGGCCAAAAGGATATTCCCTATGACATGATGTCATGTCCAGTATATAAAATCAGAGTTGGTGAGGAGGTGGCAATCGCTGCTTTGAGACGGGCTATCGATCACCTGGTGGTGAGCAATTGTCGCATTGGGTATCCCTTGGTTTTGTATATTCCTTTATCAGTAACGTTATTAATATTATTATTAATTCCTCTTCCTTTGCTGTCCTATTAAACTGTCTTAGTCTCAACCCACAAGGTTTGTTTTCTGATTCTCTCCCTCATCCCACCTGGAGGGGACTGTGGGGTGGCGAGTGAGTGGCTGCATGGTGCTTTGTTGCCAGCTAGGACTAAACCATCACAATCACATTAGATTTTAAGTCAGAAAAATGTAACTCCAGGTCATAATAACAAAAGCGGAGAACGTATCAGTTAGTTTTAGTGTGCTCTTCAATTCTTTAACCATCCAGTTTGATTGGTAGTACAAAGGCTCAAAGGCCCAAACTCCAATCTTTTTCTAATACCATAAGGCCTTGATTTTACATGGAATGATACATACGATTAACTTTGAAAACATGATCAACCCCGAGGACTTCCATATTTTCCATTACTTGATTTTTTCCAAGAAACAGAAAGTATTTTTAAGAAAAATGACTAATGTTAAGCTTTCCCTAACCACTTCTGTAATTTTGATGCTATGTCACCACATCTCAGAATGGGTAAAGCCTAATAACATCCTGCAATATAACAATACAGTCTAGTAGCTACCATTAATGATTGTAAACCTAAGATAAAAGGTCATAATAGAAAATTATAGATTATGCTTTATCACATCATACTGTATCTTTTTTTCACCTTGAGTATAGTCATGCACCAGAGCACATTGCCCAGAGAGCTTATCTAATCTCCATGCCTGGAAGTTTTCAAGACTTGGCTGAATAAAATTCTGAGCAATGTGGACTGATCTCAGAGCTGACTCTTTTGTAAACAGGAGGTTGGGCTAGATAAATCTTGAGATCCCTTACAATCTGGATTATCCTATGACTCTATATTACAATGCATTATGTGACAAGTCATGAAATAAATAATAATAAAAAAAGAAAATGAAAGCACACTTTCATAAATGTTAGAATTCTGAAACAATATTGCAAAATGTATTCCATGTTTTTCTAAATGTTTCAATCACAGTGATAGGAGTATTTTGAATTGAAAAATAATTTTGATTAAAATTTTCCAACAAACTTGTTTCTGACTCTTATCAGTATTTCTCCACAATTAGCCTACAGAACTTGAACTTCACTGCTGACTTCAATAAGGAGATACAATTTTACATTCCATGTTTTTTAGGGGATAAAAGGATATTTATTTATAGTAATGAACACTGTATCCCTGGACAGCCTAAAAACTGTAACTAAAACTTGGACCTCTACAAAAAAGTTAAATTTCTTTGTGATTCTAGGAAGAATGCCAATATCAATTTTAAAGGTTCAAGTTGGAATACACATTTGGATGAAAATTATTTTCTCTCCTTTGTATCTGAAAATAGTTGGAAATAATCCTTTTCTTGGCTACAAAATATAAACTAAAGCCACTGGGTATGATTTAAAAGTAACCATTCTTCTTCTGAAGACAGTTTTGGGAGATGAATTCATCTTGATGAAATAACTTCTTAAACACCAGCACCAATAATGGAAATGGGTGTTTGTTGTTCACTGTTTTGGAGGGGTTTTATTATTATTTATTAAGTGTTATCATTTTTAGCTCTATACTGTCACAGCATTCTTACGAACAAACAGGAGAAAAAGGCAGTTGAGATGGTTAATAGCAGCACAAATGAAAAAATTATTTTTCCTCTTACTCCGAGATAGGAATGGCCTCAAGAGGATTAGAATCAAAAAGGAAAGTTCCCCAAGACATGTACGGCAAACTTAGTTCCAAACCTTAATTCTTTAAGCAGTTTTTAACATTTCTGATTTCTTTTTCAAAACTTCTACAAAGCAGGCAGACAGGCTGGAATTGCACACAGGTGGCTGCTAAAAGCAAAATACAGCAAGACAGGAGAAACTAAAAGAGTTTAGGTGAGGGAGATCAAAGGCAGGGTAGGAGCCACAGGAAGAAGCTCACATTGACCAATTACTGGAAAAGGTATTGAATATAGATCTGTAATATAAGGTGTCGTAAACATCACTGTAGTCAATTTGCCATCTGTATGATAAAATTGACACTGGCTTTTCACATAGCTATTACTAACTGGAGGCTTTACTAGCTCTAACATATTTTTAAAAACCAAAAATCCAACAGTTATTAATGTACAAAAATTAATTTAATATTTTTACTGAAAAATTAGAAAGAGGAACTTCATAACCTATCAATACTGCCTACTGCTGCTACAGCTGGCTACACCTGCATTGCATGGGCACCCATTCTCGGCTCTAGGCTTCTCCTGAACTTCTTCTCTAGCCAAGCTGATACAGACTTATGAACATGTATCTGCATGTTGTGCTGTGAGGCACTGGAGCACTGACCACAAATGCGACAACAGACTGTTCTTTTAGATCTGAACTGGCCATACTGCCCAACAGCACACACTCGCTGTGTGTCGTATCTACTGAAGTCAACTTGAACAAGGAAAGGTCAACTTGAACAAGGAAAGGTCAGACTTCCGACTCATGCGTTTTCCAAGACCGTAACACGACTGTCTGGCATTCAGAGCATGCAAGAGTACATAGAGGGTAACACAGGAATACCTTTTACACAGCCCAAAACCCGAACGAACAGAAGTTAATTCATCTTACCATTTCACCCCTTGTGCCCTTTTCACCTCTCAGTCCCTGTAAGAAAGAGAAGCTGTTAACACAGTGCGCTTTCTAGCTGCCTAGGTCTATATAAATAAGTAAAATAATATCCACAGGAGTTAATACTGCTCACAGGAAAAGTCCAGTCTCATCTGAGGAAGTGTTTACAACTCTGGGGCTTTAATTTTTTCCCTAATATTAGAAAAATAAACTACTTGAAAACATCCTGTAATTCCTGTACGTGGAAAACTCTTTTCTTCAGACTGCAAATGTGATTTTTCTCAGAAATGTTAACTGTCAGGGTTTTCCTTGTCAATCTGCTGTACTCTCTACAGTTTGATCCACAGTAATAGAGCAGTGCTTCACCATCTCAACAGTTGAGAATAAAACTCAGTATTCTCCATCGCGGAAGAAATCCATTGGTTTCATATCTGCTTTTATTAGTTATCTTCTCACAGTCAGATTAGAGACTGTTTTTCTTTTGCCATGGCATTTTTAGCTAGTGTTGTACTTAAACTGTGTTTCTGAAGGTGATAACAATCTTACAGTTCTCTGGAAGAATTTTGCATCCTAATGACAGCATTTCATAACACACAGAAGTAATCTTCTGTTATGCTTTTCTAATGATAATGGCAAACTTACATTCAGTATGAAGTCTATTAAAAGCCTTCATACGAGTATTTGCAATGGCAAAGTTTTCCTCCTGAATGGGATTGAAAGGAGTGTGGCAAGACTTAAGGTTTTGTCTTTTTCCCAGCAGGTGGAAAGAATAATCAAATTATAGAAGGAACATTTCCCTTCTCCTTTTTTTCTCCTTGTAAATATCTGCATTTATGACTTTCATTGTGTATTCCTGTTATTTTAATGATTATTATTTCAAGTTTTAGACATTCTCATTTACTCCAAGTCTTGTTGATCAAGCAGAGGAACTTGAGTGGTACAAACAGCTTCTAAAACTACCTTACACAGCTGGGTAGTCTGCAGGCATGAGCCAGAGGATGCCCTTGCAGAACACTGCCTCATCTCTGGCACAGGAAGTGCCACAACAAGAAGGGATGGAAATGGGGATGAGGGCAGAGCTCCCCCACTGCAGGGGAAGTGGGGAGCATTGAAGGTAGTCAGAAAGGCCAAGACGTTCAAGTTGTAACAGGGACCTCACCAGTGCCTGGAACACCCCAACAATGCCTTGTAGGCACTCCAGCATGTCTAGAAGGGCACTCTGGGCAGTTTAGCCCAGTCAACACACTGAAAACAAGCATGGATACTCTCTAGATAGGTGTCAGACCTAAGGCTGAGAATGAATATTCAGGTGGTAAGTTACTATGTGCTGTTTCATACCTTGACTCGCCCGCTGCCCCTGTAGACATACCCTCTGTATACTGTCCTTAGACAGAAGGCCATTGCCATGACTATTTTGTCATTGTTTTTTGCCATTTTTTTTCTTGTTTGTATCACATATGCTAGTCACATACGTTACCTCACCAGTGTAGTAAAATATGAAGATGGTTCTGCTAGCTGTTATTTGCAACAGGAAAAATGAGAAGGTTGCTAGTTGCAAAAGAGATTATTGAAAAAAATTATGCAAAAGGGACACTTACAGGCCTGCCAGTTGGTCCTGTTATGCCTTCTTGACCAACAGGGCCAATATATCCCTGCAAACAAGCAAAGAATTTATTAGTCTGCTATGTTTTCAAAATTAAGAAAATCCTCATGACGTGTCCTGGTTTAAAGTTGCTCTGCACACAGCCCTGGCAAATATCCCAAAGATCATGATGATACTCTCTTTCTGAATATTGAGTGCATGTTGCTACAAAATCAGCAAGGTAGTTATTTTAATAATTAGTAGTAGTTATGCTTGGAAAACCCATACACATTCTTTTATGTGAAAGCTGATGCACTAAAACTGGTGGAAACTTAAGTGCCCTGATTAACAAAGACCACATATTTATTGAGCTACAATCAACTGAATCTTGAGCTCTATTACTGCCCACAAGTACTCCTGTAAGGCTGCCAGTAAGTACTGATAAAATGTTACTTTCCTGTTCCATTTCACTTAGAGCAAACTGCTCATTTCCAGTGTTTATCTTGTATAGGAAAGATTAGAAGAAGCAAGCAGCTATTAGAACAGGCCCCTAAAGCTGCTGCTCTGCATGTGGTTAACTGAACTAATTCAGTTCTGTAATGGCAGTGGCAGCAGTTAAGAAAAGAACATTTTGCAGTAAGGCCTTCCATGCTGCAACCTTTCCCCCTTTTCCCTTTTCATTTGATGCTGTAAGCTGGATGTACACTCCCCAGTATTACAAAATACTAAAGTTGCTTCCACATTTTTGGTGAGTAGCAAAGTAGAATGTCATGAAGAAGGTTTCATGAAGAATGAGCTAATGCAAGTTAGTTACCTTATAGACAAAAAGAAAATATTTATTAAAAAAAGACTACCTATTAATCAATAATTCCTGAGCACCACTCTGTCTTACTGCAGGCAAAGTCTGACCATTTATTGTTTTGCTGTAGGACTGTGTTATACACCCAGCATTGTTCCCAGTAAGAAGGAGGAGAATGTTCAACCCCAACAGGCAAAGATATGACAGCAATAAGGATACCTGTGTAGATAAAAGCATACTAGGAGAGCTACACTTTGTCAGCAGGGCTTGCTTTTATCCTTCAAGAATGGGAGTACAGCTCTGCTTGTGTATCTGTACTCATGTTGTAACCAAAGCAGTGTCACAGTACCGGCAAAGGGCTTCTAGCAGAGTTATAGTCTCAGAGACAAAGGTTTGGCTAGAGGGTTGTGGCCTTGTTAACAAGAAAAAAGATGATTCCCTAAAGTGAAAACATGTGCCACTTGCAAGCCATCCTGACAATCTCTTTCATGGAGTGAAACACTTACAACTTGGCCTGTGGGACCTTTCGGGCCCAGAATTCCAACTAAGCCAATGTCCCCTGCAGGACCCTGAAAGTGCAAAGGAACAGTTTAGTCAAACATGAACAACAGCTATCCACTTGTTTCAAACTCTTGTAATCAGTGGAAATAAGATAATTTCTAAGAGCAGTGACAGCGAAAATACCAAGCGCACTGATCCAGGACATTTGCCTTTGGACATGGAGTACACAGTTCTGCCTACAAGGTACCAACATTTTGGACAGATTTTGAACAAATTATTGTTACAGGCAATTAATTCTATGCTTTCCTAATGTTCTCACTCTGTACATGGCTTAAGATCTAACAGAAAAGAAAGAGCACATACTTTTGGACCAGGGAATCCTTGAAACCCCATCAAACCTTGATCTCCGTCTTCTCCCTGTAATAGGAGCAGGCATCCTTATTATTCTATCACACTGGTAACTCCTGGACTACGTGTTTTCCATCAACAGCTATGATTACGTACAGTCTGCCCTTTCAGTCCGGTGTCTCCTGCTTGTCCTTGGTCACCTTGTGATCCTGGAAGGCCTCTTTTGCCTCTCTTTCCTGGATGACCCAGAAGCCCCTTCTCACCCTGTCAATAGGAATATAACACATCCTTTTTTACAATTACGACAGTTGTAAATGCAAAGATTGGTTTCCTGGCAGAAGCCTGGAACATGCTTTCTTTCTAAGAAAGAAACCTACTCTATTCATTTAATTTCCATCAGGAATGCTTTCAATAATTATACTTCCACTGAAATGCAAATGTGACTTTATTCCTTGACTTGGAAACACAACAGAAACAATACATATTGGGTCATTTCCAGCGTGGTATCTACCAGTGCAAGAATTAAAATGTACAAAATGAAATAACAGAACAGGAAGGTTAGGAGTAATTTAAAAGTAATCCTCTGAGCAAGGCATAGTATAGCTGTGGAACTCCTTGCTGTTAGACTAAACGTTTACATCGATTCAAATGGAACCTAGACAAGTTCATGCAAGAGAAATCCTCTGAGGCCTATCAAATACATAGAAATCACGTTTAGCTCAGGAAGTTACTAACCTGCAATTAAAGCTGGGAATATACACCTTTCATGCTTGCTTTGCATTATGCTTTCTTAGGTGTTACCTTTCTTCTCTGACAAAGACAGACTTTTGGCCTGATTCAGTATGTCCACTCCTAACGTTTATTTTGCACAATGTAGCAACCATTTTCCCTCACCTCATTTATTCCTTGTCTTTGTCAGACTGCAAGCATTTCTGAGCAGGAACTACCTCCTACGGCTCATTGTCTAGACAAAGGAGTAAAATCCAGACTGGGAGCACTGGCAACCAACACTACAAATAGTGAATGCAGTTTATCCTAAAATATTTCCATGAAAAGATAATAAAGACAGTATTTCCCTCCTCCAGTTTTCAAGTAACATAAGGTTTTAAAAACTGCTTACCCATAAAATCTCACAGCACTGCAAATCATGATTTTGGATGAAAAATCCTGTTCTAAATGGAGAAAATTATCTGTAATGTTTCCATTCTTTGCTTCTTTTACCACTGAAATGAGTCTAATTAATATTATTAGCAGAAGCTGAGGATATGTTAGGGTACCTGGAACTGCCTGGAAAATGGAGCACTCTCAGATTTCTTTCTTCCTGACAGGGCTGAACAAGAACGGTTTCATTCCTATGATAAATGAACATCCCAGGCATGCTTGTTAGCCGCCAACCTTGGGACTCAGACTTGAAATTACAGCACTTCTCTGCTAGTAGATTGCTTAGATGTTCAAATCTTCCAGACAGTTCCAGTAGTTACAGAAGTTTCAAAAGAAAAGTGAGGAATCACTGGGCCCTAAAACCTTGGATGAGTAAATACCAAGTGTTTTGAATGGCTTCTGGAGTTGGGAATAGCATCCAGATGGATGGGAGGTCTGCTTTCAAATTACAGTTTACAGAAATGAGGTCAGCACAACTTGCAGTCTTACCGTTTAGATAAGTTTTGATGTCACTTACTCATACGATTAACAGGAGCATGGTGGTTCCACAGTCACTGGATGCAGTATGAAGACTAAGCAACATCAGTAACGCTGTACTTAAACGACAAGAACCTATGTGTGTACCTTTAGTCCGGGTGCTCCCATGGGCCCTGGCATGCCTTGCAATCCCTTGGGACCTCGAGCTCCAGGATAACCTGCCAGACCTGGTAAGCCTGAGTTTCCTTTATTACCCTTAAATTGAAAATAACTGATTACAAGCAGAACAGCAAAACATTTATTTTCATTGTATGCTAAAACAGGCATTTAACATAAAATCAAAGCCACTCAATACTTTCTGTATATATAGGCACTGAAAGACAATGATCCATACTATCATCTGGATTTTTGCTAATACTCCAAAAGTAAAGCCCCATCAAACTCAGCCACAAAGCTGAATATTCTTTAATTGTGGGGTGGTTTGAGGTTTCTGAGGCGTCAAGTTATTATAGTTTAACAAGTCATGGACTGTCAGCAAAGCAAATGCTAACCACAGCATAGCCCATTGCAGTTGTTCAGTTCAGTGTTCATCTTAAACCTTGTTCTATCCTACCCTAAATATACCACGATGCCATTTGTGTGGGATCACCCACCTAGGCCTTGAAAGACTTCTGAGAACATTCAAGAGGATCAATTGCCTCTTTGGGCTTATGCAAGGCATCTTTCCTATTAGCACCCTCCTAAATAGATACTAATATTCATTTTCACTGGTTTTAGGCAAAGTTTCAGAATGGCTTAGGTAGAGACCTATAGGTTACAAACTCAAAGACAAGGAAAACATGGGATGATTGCACGGCCTGAGAGGAAACAGCCTCAGTTGGGGTCTATGGCTTGTTTTCAGGAACACAAATATGAAACCCCTCTCATTAAGAAAGCATTTTCACATAGCTGTAGTTACAGCTAACATATGCTAATGAAATAGTTCTCGCAGCATGCTTCCCTTATGCTAACCTTACATCCTGACCAGAATATCAGGAACAAAAAAGAAACCAAAGAACCGGTCTAATTTTCAAGATGCTCAAGGAACTGAGAATGGTTCCTTCTGTTTAAACACCCTGACTTTAGAAAATTTGTAGTGCAAAATGACATAATGAGGGGCAACGTGGAAAGCAACTTACCTTAGGACCAGGCTTCCCTGACAGCCCAGGCTTGCCAGGGTTGCCAAGAACACCTTCTGGTCCAGGGAACCCAACTGCCCCTGTCTGCCCTGATGGCCCTGGTTTTCCCTTGAAACAAATTCAAAGAAAATACAGCACTGTCAGCTCCCTTCACCATCACAGAACTACATTTCAGCCACAGTATTCCCTAAACTCTACATAATGACAGACCCAGCGGCAGGGATGAATACTCGCAGAGGGGGCTCTGAGTTAGGATGTTTGGTTTAGAGTGCTATTGTTTTAACCTTACGCTTGTTGAGCTGTGGGCTCTGAGCAACTTCAGCTGAAAACATGGGGCTGACCCCTTTGTGTGCCAGGCCTGGAAGATAGCTGAGAGTGTTGATTCTTGAACTGAATCAAGGAAACCTAATAAAGTAATCTATTTATCCCTGCAAAAAACCAAAACCAAAACCAAAACAAAAAAAACAACCAAAAAAAATCAAAACATGTCTTTTCAGCCTTCATTTTACTAGATGTTCTGTATTGAACATTTGCAAAATTGTGCTGTTCAAATTTCTACCTATCAAATATACATACAAACTTCTAATTAGACAAGTTTGTGCTAACTGTTGCTATACTTGCACATAAAAGCCTCATGTCACATCCACCAAAGGAACAGTGATTTTTTCCTTACAGTCATTTCCCTTTAGACTGACATACACTATCTTAAGGGGCTTGGAGTTCTGCAATTATCTCTGTATGAATGCATTTCTTAGAACTTTGAAACATGCTAACTGTAATACATCTAATTTGAAAAATTATAGTTAACAACAGCCATACAAAATATAGGAAGCGTGGCATCTTAATCTGATGATGAATTTCTAACTTCTGCTTGCTGAAGTATCTTGCACTTGGGATGTGCTTTGAGACTTCCTCAAGTTCCAGTTTCACTGCCTTCTCCTCCCTTCCCTTTGTCTGCTGAATGATAGGCTCTCTGCAGTCCTCCAGAGGGAAGAGCCAAGTATTTACAAAAGACACACAGTTTGCTTGCTTCAAAAGGCTGTTGCGCTCTGCACAGCAGGTACAAGCTCTGTGAAGCAGCTGCATTTCTCTGATTACTGACAGTGCTTTGATGCAAGGTAGTAAAAGTTATTTTCAGTATGCGCTCCCTTTGTCTGCTGAATGATAGGCTCTCTGCAGTCCTCCAGAGGGAAGAGCCAAGTATTTACAAAAGACACACAGTTTGCTTGCTTCAAAAGGCTGTTGCGCTCTGCACAGCAGGTACAAGCTCTGTGAAGCAGCTGCATTTCTCTGATTACTGACAGTGCTTTGATGCAAGGTAGTAAAAGTTATTTTCAGTATGCGCTTGTGTGGTATTATTTACTGGGGGACCAAAATAGCCTTGATGCATTTTGTTCTTGGTTATGTTTACAGAACACCTACTGCTTCCTGCTCTTTCTTCTCCCTCAGGGAGAAAGGGATGTAAGTTAGCATCTCTACAATAACTCAAGGAAGAGCATTAAAATTTCAGCTCAGGGCAAGTGAGAGAAAGAAGGAAACCTCAAGGGATCTGCCAGCTGTATCCAGCATGGACATATGGATCCAGGCTTCCATGGGCTGCAGCTGTTCAAAAAAGTGATGGGAGACAGGAGTGAACAGCAGTACAGCTCTGTGCAATATAATGTGATAACTTGCACATGGACTAGGAGCCACATGTGAAAATGATCTAATTAAGTAACTTTGAAAGTGGGAAGGACCTTGTGTTATTAGCTGCACTTCATTTCCATGTGCTGAGTAACTGTATATAATTCAGTATAATTTAACATAGTTTAAAAAATTATTCTTATTTTCAATAGGGGTTCCTCTACACTTACTGAATAATAGGAAGGTTCTTTAGAGTAAGACTTTCTGGTACCACTGGCATGACTCAATTTTGCTTTTATTAGTTACTTGCTTTACATCTTGAAGATAGACTGTAGAATTTTGTTACTTACAGGAATTCCAGGTTTGCCTGCCTGACCCGTTGCTCCTTTCTTCCCCGTAGGTCCCTAAAAGTTACAAATACTTGTGAACTGACAAATGTCTTAAACTCATTCCCCTAAGAAGAGCTGAGAATTGCTCCCCTCTAGGATGCATGTTCACATTGCCTGGCTTTGGACCAGATTATTTCCATTTCAGGAGACAGCAGAAAGTTTTTCAAGTAGAAGTGAATAAATATTTGGTAGAATTGTATATAATTTCCTCTTTACTGATTTGGTAAAGTGTAGTTTTCAGAACTTTTTCAGCAGCAATAGGCATACAAAGCTTTTCACTACGAATCCAGTAATTTCTCCACTATCAGCCACACCGCTGTATGGAAGTAACCTTTCACAGCACTTCCCGTAACTTCTAAAAAAGGGAAGTAATGAAAAGTAGAAAATTTAGGTGCACTGAGTTTATGTGGAAAAGAATAGGAAACAACAGTGCCACATATGGGTACGTTCTTTTTATCAAAGCTGTACACAAAAGATAAAATTTACTTAAAACCAGACTTTTTTTCTTTGTCTTGACTGATCTAGGAATTTGTAGTCTTAGAAAAAAGAATTATACTGATAGCAGATAACATTCTCCTAAGTGGTTTAGTGACACAGGAGGCCAAGCACCAGGGAAGAAAAGCTTAGAATGGGTCCAAAACATCTCAGAGAATTTTATTTATACGAAATTCTTCAGAGAATACAAAGATCTATGGCATGAATTTTATCCTACTCCTAAAAGATAAAACCACTCAGACAGCAGGGAGAAGAGTAACACAGGTTAGCATAGATTAAGTAGAAAAAGTTTCCAAGATTTTCTGGATTAATTATTTTAAACACTGCTCTTTAAGCAGAAGTGATGCTAAACTACTATGCTGCCATATTACATAACATGCAATGAAGTAAAGATCTATGGCATGAATTTTATCCTACTCCTAAAAGATAAAACCACTCAGACAGCAGGGAGAAGAGTAACACAGGTTAGCATAGATTAAGTAGAAAAAGTTTCCAAGATTTTCTGGATTAATTATTTTAAACACTGCTCTTTAAGCAGAAGTGATGCTAAACTACTATGCTGCCATATTACATAACATGCAATGAAGTGAAAACTAAAGAGTGTGTATTTTATAATTAATATCAGTATGATAAAAATCAGCAAAATTTTGTTCCATTCCTTAACTCAATGTCTTTTTGCCAAGAAAAGCAAAAAAACCCTCTGCCAATCATAACTAGAATGTATATATTCCAAGAACTTGACATTGTTCTCATTAAAATTTCTGCATGCATGTAAAGCAAACCCAGATGATTCAGCACTGCATTTATGAGACTGGCTTTGTAAGACTGGCGGTAGCAGCACCAGGCGTGCCACTGAAGGTAAGACTGTACAAATGTTTTCACTATAAACTTTTTTGCATAAACCTTTAGGCTCTTATCCAGTTCCAGGCTGGGTATTTCCTTATTTGCAAATGGCAGTTTCAATCAGAGGGGCATTTCCAACACAAAGAAAACATTTTCCAAGGGAAAGACAGCGGAATGACTGCTTTTATCCTGTGCTGTGAGTAGTATGTTAAAGGCAGTCTATCACAGCTCATGGTTAGAGTACGTGCTGACAATGTCTTCACATCATGTTTCCTTTCTCTTGCTCCCCACTCCTAATCTACTACTGATTCTTGTATTTACCTAGAAAATTTTGAAACTCTAACAGAGTTGTGCTATGGAACTTCTCATACAAAGTATCTCCTTTAAGTTGCATTGGCAATTGGTATTCGAAGAAATCTTTTAGCCTAAATATTTTGAAATCTCAAAAGCCAATGAAAATCACCCCATGGGAGAATATAAAATACTTTTGGCAATTTTCAACACATCATGAAGATGAACTATTATTTTTAAATTACAAGATTTAGCCTTTGATCCTTTTGATGACATGCTCTGTCATTATTCCTCTACTGTTTTGTAGAAAAAACCTTATTTCTACCCCTCTCTGAAAATCCAGTGCAGTGCAGTACCAGGAGGCTTCATTTAAAGATCAGAGCTATAAAATCCTGGGTATTTCCAGAACTAGTTTTTCACAAGGAACTCCATTTAAGGGTATAATTAAATATCACTCAGATGTTTCCAAAAGAGCTTCTCATAATGCTTTATATCACTCCAAAGTAAAACCACTTATCTGTCAAATAACACACATTTACTATCCCAGATCATTACACAATTTTCCATTTTATATTTTGGTTGCCCCTGCAGGTATGGAAAGGAAACTCAGCACTGAGTTTCAGCCTTATATAACAGTTTTCCAAGGATAGTCAGTGAATGGAAAAGCATACAAATTCCAACTAAATGCAGTTTTGATTTACTTTCTTCTACTTACTTCTGAACCTCTTTCTCCTTTTGGTCCTTGCTCTCCCAATTCACCTGGCTCTCCCTTTGGAAAGAACATATATTAAATAAATTTTAAAAAATTATTTGAATGCAGATGAAAATGCATTTTCAACACCCAACAGAGAAATCTCACTTGTTTGAAACACTTACTGGAGGCCCCTGTTGTCCAATAGGTCCTCTGCGCCCTGGAAGACCTACATGACCCTGAGAAGCAGAAAATACAACATATTGCAATACAAGTAACTCAGGATGTCACGCTCCGTAAGCTACAGATTTCCTTCTAAAGCCCATCTTGGGAGGTGCTGGGTGGCCACAGCTTCACTGACATGACATAGATAACGTATGCTCAGCTCTCTCGAGATCAGACCTTAGGGAGCTTTTTTTCTTTAAATTTTCTACTCCAAACTGCAATTACTTAAACAATTCTGTACTTCTGAGAACACAGATCACATTCACTTCATTGATTTATTGCTATGTCTAGCTGTATTATCTGTGTAACTTAAACAGGATATTCCATGTCAAGGACTGTCTAGTTTGTATTTCAGCAAACTAACTGCATCGGGGATTAGCATGAGTTATGATCCAATTTGGATTTGCTGAAAACCATAAATATTTATTAGAATTAGATTTACAAAAAATGTTAATTCATTCAGTATTACAGAAGCACAGAATTGTTGAGGTTGCAAGAGACCTCTTGAGATCATCTAGTGCAAACCCCCTTCTCAAGCAGGGCCAGGTAGAAAAGGTTGTCCAAAAGAAAAGCATTTTCTTGTGTTCAAAGGGAATTTCATGTGTTTCAGTTTGTGCCCTTTGCCTCTTGTCCCGTCACTGGACACTACAGAGACAAGTCTGGCTCCTTCATCTTCATTCCCTCCCATCAATGTATTTAAACACAGTAAGCCAAGCCTTCTCTAGCTCATGAGTCCCAACTCTCTCAATTTCTACTCATATGAAAGATGCTCCAGTGTGTTCTAAGAGCTCATCAGTGAGTGAGGCACCAGCAAGTGCACCTCTGCACACTTGTGAGGGATGATACTTCTGCTACATCACTCTACCTGTATGCATAGCATGCCACATTCAAAAAGCAAGAGAATTACCCTGTAGCCCTCATCACCAGGTTCTCCTCTGTCTCCACGTTCACCACTAGGACCCTAGAGAGAAAACCAAAGAGCAAAATACATCATCTGAACCGAAATAATGCTACAGTGAAGCATGAAAAGAAAGCTGTGATTTCTCTCAAAACAGACTAACCAATGAGATAGAACTGAGGATTGATTACAAATAATAAAGTTAGCTTGTCTGAAGGAATAAACATGACCATTTCTAAGCAAAATGCACTGCAGTCAGACAGTAGACACTACAATATTTTCTGACTGACTACTACAAGCTAAAAGAGAGATCTGACATGGGCATAAATGAAACAGGAGCATTGACATCAGTAGAACTTCTCCAGGTTTATACCCATGGTATCTGAATTAAAAATCTCCGTGAATAAATGAAGAAGAGACTTTATTTTGAAGATATATAAGGAAAACTCTCTTATGGTTTCTGTAAGACAACACATGAAAAATGGGGTTCTTTTCTGAAATTACTTGCTTTAGTAAGAATCTGCTTCAATTTTGAAGTTTGTCCTAATAAAGAGGCAATTTCAATCATTTAGCATGCCTCACACATGAAAATTGCACAGGATCAGAGGGAACAGCATGACTTTTGTGAGTCACGTGGTTCTTCCTGCTGCAATCAGACACCTCACTGGCTCTCCTTTAGGGAAAGGACTCCAGTCCCACAAGAAATGGGATTTCCCCGCAGAATTTTAACTCTCATTACAGCAAATGGACCAAATCTCAGTCAAAGGAAAACTGACAGGGTAGGGAATCATGCCCATAGAAAATAAGAATGGCCACGACTTTCCAAAAGACATCCATCCAATCATTAGGTGAAATAATAAGGGACTGCCTTTTTCCCATCTCTGCCTCAAGTAAAAGCACATAATGTGAAATTGGCCAGACATCACTAACTGCAGTGTGTCTTTACCACTCATAAATGAATAGATTTGCCACTTCTAGTGCATATCCACCAATAGATACTGTTATGCAACTCTCCAAAGGTTTCAGCAGCCTCACGGCATATTTCCGAGAGGTAATCCACAAGGTGGAAAGGCCCTGTTGCAATGTTTGAGCTGTCAGCATCACGGAGCCAGTTCGGCGACAGCAGAAGTGGCTGGAGTCTCTCCCCTCATGCATTTCCATAATTAGGAACCTAGACCAGGCTCTGTCTTCAGTTACATCAATGTCTTTCGAGTAGGTGAGGTATAAATATTAAGGTTAATCTGAAGACAAGTAGGCTGTACTCTGGCACAATCAAAGCCTGTACATGAAACACTTTTAATAAGATTTTGAGATGTCTTTTTTTTTTTTTTTTTGACACGTTCGTAATTGCTGCAGAGATACCCCACATAGGAATTTAGTTAAAAAATGGTTATAAAAGGCAGCAGTCTCTGAATCAGCTAAATTAGCCTTGTAGAGATAAAGAAATAAGTCGAAACATATTTCAGGTTAGTAAATTAATTAGGTATAATTCAGGATAAACACAGAGGGTGAAATTCTGTTCCAAAATGTGCTATTCTAAACACAGAATAATGTCATTAGTGTAATTAAACACAGGGCACATACTCTTAAGCAGGAAAAAGCACATGACTGCATTTTTCAGAGAGGGATTACCAATGAAAGCACCATCATCCTACATTTTTGTACAAGGGGGTACTGACTCCTGAGACAGTGATAGTGTTTCAGAAGGAGCCTGCATTGTCTCTTGTCTCCAGAGGCAATAATGTAATGTTTTTGAGAAAGAAAGACCTACTGGTTCACCTATGGGCCCAGGTGGTCCAAGAACTGTATTGTCTTCACCTGGATAACCCTGAAACAAAGATGAATGTTAAAAATATCAACTTGGAAATCCAACCTTGTCTACAATACACACATGTTCAAATGCTAATAGGCACTCAGAGTGCATGCTGCTGTATAGATGCTAGAAGTGAATAAGATGCTTATGGTTTTAATGCACTGGAAATGGTAAATACATTTTAAACAAACTAACTATTTGCTCTATCCTAAAATGTAACCATAAAAAAAGGTATTTGAACAACATCCATGTAATCATTTCTTTATTTAATGAAAAAAAAAAAAGATGAACAGGCTATTTTACAACAGGAAAAAAATTTCTTCCACTGTTTTGAGAAATATACTTAAGACAGACAAACAAGTGTACAGAAGACTCCAACAATCAGCCTGAACTCTATTCAATTTTAAATATGAGACAACTGCCATCCCAACTAATAGACAAAAAATTACCTATTCCAGGTGATATTTACCAATACCTGCAAAGAGGCTCAAATTTTAAGTACGATTAAGGGTTTACCAAAGTGCATCGAACTGCTTATTCAGAAATGACGAAGAAAGCTAGACACATAGCTCACAACAATTTAATTTTTAATTATTGTTCCTGAAAATTATACCAGAACCTATTTATAGCATCAGTATAATTGCCCATTAGCAGTATTCACGGCACAACTAGCCCTAATATAAGGACGTATTTCTCTGTCAGGTGCAACTCCAAACCAATCTCCGTGAAGGGAATACCTGCAGCTCCCTGGGGCCACACAGGCTTCAGTCAGCATGCAAATCTGTTTGCAGGATTTGAGGCGTGAAAGAAAACCACTGAATTTGACACTAAAATAGCAGCACTGAGGTAAGATCCTGCCCCTAACATTTTATATTAAGCATAGACCTTTGTCCATCTCCAGTTGGACTTTCAGCAAAATACATGAGTGTACTCACAGGCTTAAAGCTACATAAATACTTAACTGGTTGCACACCAATTATTTCTGTCAGCAGTGCTCACTAAGGGCAGTGGTGCTATCTGGTACAACAGAATGTGTTTCTTACGCTGGTACCTTGTGTTTTGAAACGTGAAACATTTCATCTGTATAATTTGGAACTCTGCCTCTGAATGATCCATTTTCCCAGAGTTGCATTTCTTTTCTTATTCTCTCACAATACTAATAAATATTGTAAACAGTAGGTTTTGCTGCATGATGTGGAACACAGTGAGCATGCAGTAACATTTCCTCCCTTTATAATTACTCAAACTGTAAGACAGTATAATCCATCTTCAGACCTTTTCTCCTTTGAGTCCTGGGGGACCTGGGGGCCCTGGAGGACCCTGGTGACCCTAAAGAAAGAAACCAAAAATTATTTCCAAACCAAATAATGAAAGAAATTATTAATTCCAAGATTTCTTTTCGCTGCTCTTTTTTTTTTTTTTTTTCCTGCTTGCTAATAATGCTAAATAGTGACATGGCGCAAAATTAATGGTCCCAGGCAGAAAAGCTCTGTGCACAGTGGGAAGCCAAAGGTTCTGGCAGGGCTTGTTGCAGGTGAGGGGAGCCAGGCTGGTTCTTGCTCCAGGGTTAAGGCCACTGATGGAAGTTTCTGTTCAGGAAAAAGACTTGGTAGTCCGGTCTGTAAGGGCAGGACTCAATCCACACCTATGATGATGACGACAACTATTTTTAAGTGAGAGTCACAATATCTTTATGTTCTTCAACTGACCTCATTCAATAAGTGTTTCTGTTACTGAAAGGGAAACTGTCCAAGCAGAGAATAAGCAGAGGTGGTGGTGGATGCTGAACTCCCTTTATAATGAATAGTTCCAGTAGTTTCATAGGAACTTTGTTCACAAAGAGTTTTGCAATGGACAAACAAGGGTTTCAAATCTGTGGTAAAAAACAACTGCTAGTGAACTCACAAAAAAAGCAGTTATCATTGCTTAAGGCTAACATTTCTGAGTAGGAAATCAGGTGTCATATAGACATATGTGAGTATCTGACACTTCTAAAGATATTTGTGTATTCCAGGTACAGATCCCCATAATAGCTGAAATTATTTAGAGTACCACAGACTTAACTTAGGAATGTGTGTGTACCTGAACTCATTAAAAAACTCACCCTATAACCTGGAATTCCTGACTCTCCTTCAGGTCCCATTCCTCCTAGATGTCCCTGTTAAATGCAAGAATCGGTGATAGAAAAATGAGCTCCCTTGTAAAATGTTACATCAACATATACTTTATAAAGATTCTTGGAAGAATCTTCAAAAATTGCGATTTGAGAAATCAGACAACTTCCTTGCTAGGTCCAACTTCATTTGGTAAAGAATGCAGGACTTTCCCTTGTTCTGTGGAAACAATGGTCAGCCCTAACGTTATAATCCTGGGCATAATTAAGATCAAAAGGATCTGATCTTTCAGAGGTGCGGAGGAACTCTGTCCATAAATGCTAAGTATGCCAAGAGAAGCTGAGGGTGGTCCTCACCTTAGGAAGTTCAGTTCAAGTTCTTTTGAAAATATTGGCCATTAGATAATTACTTTACTGCTGTGCTTTGTGTGTTCAGGGACACAGCGCTGCATTCAGTGGCCACCGGATTGGGCCCTGGGGCAGTGAGATGGGCACATTGCCTCACTGGTGTGGAGGTTGCATATACCTGTGCATCTACCACGCAGTGTGGAGCAAGCTTGGGGAGCTTGTGATGAGAAGACCTCATAAAACTAATGGAAATACATTTAATTCAGTTAACTTTGAGTCAGGATCCCATTCGATAGGAGCAGCAGTCCTCCTCTGAAATGCTTTGTTTCAGCCATGGCTAAGGCTTATTTTACATAACGGCAAATCCCATGATTTCTGTTCTTGCAACTGGAAAGGTTTAAGAAGCAGCCACAGGAGTGAGGTTATATGTAGACTTTGGGACATGAGTATTCCATGGCATGCCCTGCCATCCTGCTTTTCTGACTCACAGATGAAGAACCTGACCGGAGCATGAGATGACTCCCTCCAGGTCCAGGGCCCAGGTTTCTGTCTGAAAGGTCCATGGTTGTCATTCTGAGGCTGAAAGACCAGGGCATGCACCGGGGTGCACAGGCTGGGAAGGACACTGCCTGCATCTCCAGCTACCACAATAAGTATTTATACATGCCACAGCTGTGACTTGCTTGTTCCGGTAGAGATACATGATTCTGCTAAACCAGAAATACACAAGCTCTTAAATAAGCATGTTGTGTACGAACCAAGGGGCCTCGAGTTCCTCGTGCACCTTTGGGACCAGTTTCTCCAGGTTGGCCAGAGTCACCAGCAGGTCCAATTTCTCCAGGAGGGCCAAGATGACCCTTTTCCCCCTGTTATTGTATTTAAAATAATAACAAACTGATACTAATCTTCAAAATGCAGTTTATGCGTAGCCAAACATTATTTAACCCGAGTATTACATTTACATGAAATCTACTGAGTTCTTAGAATGTCTGAACCCACGACTCTGCAGTGAAAAATACCTCTGCTAAAGCCTTTCTATTTTTTTTTATTTTGCCAAAGCTTAACATTTTGTGACAGCAGCAGAAACTGTTCTGAGATGCAAAATCATATCCTGATATAAATTTAAATTTCCTAAGGTCCTGAATGTTATTGACTGCAGAATGATGACATTTTTTTTATGGCTAGCAAGAAAAAAAAATGGGCTTGAAGTGTGACATAAAACAGGGATAGATTTGATTCAATTGAACTATTTTGTGATATAAATTCAAGTTTCAGATAAAAGAAAGGGAATGGGGAAGAAGAAAAATACTACCTTCTTTCCTATACGGCCCCTCTGACCCGGACTTCCTGGTGTTCCTTCGGGACCCTGTACATTTATTAGGAGAGAAAAAGAAATGATTGAGAAGGGCCGTGGAAACATGTTTAAACTATGCTCCAAACTGGATAACTGAGTAGGCATTTGTAATGCAGAGAGGTGGGAGGAAAAGCCTAATTCACTCGGGCTGTGAGCAAGTTAGCAGGACTCTTTTCAAGTTGCAGCAGAAATAAGTGGGCAAACATCAGGGATTATGCATCAAACTAGTGAAAACGCACTGAAAATAGGGTCAGAACCAATAGATCTTGTCCACGTGGAAAATATTTGCTGCTTTGTAAGCCTGTGTTTAAGGAAAATGTAATATTACTCTCACCCCCAATAAAATTCTCAGACAATTGATTATAAGAAACTAATTTCCATGTTTAGACCCAGATGTTGTGATCTGTTTGCATCCTTAGAAGGAGATCAGACCAAAACCATGATGTGAGCACTCCCAGACGCCAGGGAGGATGAGTGGGGAGGGAGGCAGCTCTGCCAAAACAGAAATGTGAAAAATCTCCTGCTAACCACATCCTGCCAAACACTGAACTGCCAGACCCGCCTGTTTCACTGAGGCACAGCAGCACTGCTGCCGCTGTTTACTGTATACAAGTACAGATACATACGATGTAGAGGCACCAAGGCCGAGCTGTTTATGATAATTTCAATATATGAAACTTCAGAGCTTGTCCAGAATTGCCAAACTAAACCAGAAAGTCAGGGATGATATCACTGTATCAGAAACAAAAATTGTCCTGTAGCTCACTAACTGTGCTGCCAACTCAAAGAGCATTTGTTTCCTTCACCGGGAGAGTAGTTCACTGTGAAGAACTACTAAAGAGAACCGACTGTAACATTGATGCTAAGAGGACAGAGGTGACAGCGCTCACAGCCGCTGACAGCTGGCCCTCCAACTGATGTTTACTCGGACTTCATCATCACATAAGAGCTACAGAGAAGGCAGCCAGAGGACTGGGAATGAGAACATGATGATTTTTGGTAAGGGAATCCGATGTCTGACTTGAGGTTACATACTTGCTTTGGAAACGGTGCTCCAAAATAGTAGTTCGCATTAAGAAGTTGCATAAAACTTCAGCAAAATAGATTTTATAGATGGATTTTAACTGCTAGGAGTAATGCCGGAACAAATACATGGATTGATCTAACAATGTTGACTATGGATCCCAGTGCTCATTCACTATTTGATCTGTGTATGCTTGCTGCCATTTGTCTCCATCTGCAATCTCTGTTTCAGTTGCCTATGGCAACTGGTGCTCTCATAATACGCTTATTGAATTCCTTTCACAGGAACATCAAAATTAAGTTAGTTGAAGAATGTCTTTCAAGCACAATGGAATAATGAAATTATTTCTTTCTTCTCTGTCCTTTCAATAGCATGTGCCTCAATACAGAATGATTGGCAAGGTAAGAAGAGAAGGTCCACCAAAGACATAAGATCACACCACAGCACAGAATTATCATCCAAAGTAGTGCTGCCTGTCGCGACAGACCTTCATTTCTAGGAGTCGGTTCCAGCCCAGGATGGACAGCATCCATAACACTGCCTTTAGAACACCTTGGCAGCCGTGTAGAAAGACCACTGCTAGGAAAGGCAGGCCATCCTCTGGGGACAACTGATCAGGAATCAACAGCAGGAATAATTTGGATTATCTGATATCTATCATATGATACTGATTTTAAATCACTTTTGACTTGCCTTGTGTTCCCTAGCAGAGAAGGTGCTATAATCCACACCAACACTTTAAGAAATCCTGTGCTATTGGTGTCTATGCTGCAATAATTTTGTAACTAAAGAAACCTCAGTGTTCAGGATATCATTTTTTCTAGAAATGTTATTTTTATACCTTCCTTTTGTTGTTAAAGTTTATTATAAGGAATGTCAGCTAAGCATGTATGTGGTAAGAACATTAGCACAAAATCTTAAATTTGAGCCAAATCTTGTGTGCTCTAAGGTCTAACACTTCATCATTTACAAACTGCTCAAAATGGCATTTCTTTGTGCCAAGGAACTCTTAGTCTAAACTAAAAACTAGATAGCCCTGGGCCAGTAGACAAAGCCATGAGCAGGGAAAGTGATATGAAACAAGGAAAGATCTTACAGCACAATTTATAGTAGTAGTATATGCATCTTGCCAATTTCTTCAGGTGTTTTTAAAGTTTAAAGAATGATCTAATACTTGGAGATTGCTCACCACATGAAGGTAAGGATTGAGACTAATGACAGAAGGTTGTCTGGAGATGAGAGATCTGAAGTAAGAGGCTCCAGGTTGTGTGGTATATGGGTCTGGATGACAAGTGGTGAGGAATCACTGTCTGCTAAGAGGTCCCAGATTTAAGATATGAAAAATACTTGTCTCCTCTCTCTACCAAACCTAAAAACCTGAACAACATAGAAAAGGGAGACAGGCTTATTTAAAGATGGTCATCTCTAATTGCAATAGAAAAATCAGAAAAAAAAAAAAAAGAAAAATTAAAAAGAAAATTACAAAAGGAAATGAACAAAAAGTCCACTTCAACATGGAAATACTTACAGGAATTCCTATTAAGCCAGGTTCACCAGAGGGTCCAGCAATTCCTGGTAACCCTATCTCTCCTTTTTCACCACCTTCTCCAAGAAGTCCCTGGTCTCCAGGGTCTCCCTAAAACAAAACAAAACAAAAAGTGCTTAGTCAAGCTGCTGAGAATTCTTGAGAAAAGTGGATTCTTACCAGTCAAATTCAGTTCAGGCTACAAGTTAGGGTAGAGTCCTTTCTATTCATTTCATACACTCCTACAGCCAGATTTTGCCTCATCCATTGCCAGCAACCTGAGGGTGTCCTCTGTGACATCCCCTGTCCTGGCACGTGCCACAGTCCCTGGCACAGCACTGATCCAATGCAGGGAGTGGGGCAGCCTCGGGCTTGCTCTCTCCAGCATGATAGTCACCACAGAAATAAGCTGTACTCAGTTCTCCAGCTGGCATTTCTCTGTCAAGCCGTTCAGTTTTGCAGCCCTTGCAGGGTAGGTATATGCCTAAAAGCACAGGAAAGCCTATAATACACAGGACCTCCTACATTAAAACTAAGTGCACTCAGTTGGGCTCTATTGACATGGTGAAATAGGAGAGGATAAAGAAAAAAAGATATTTGGGTCCCCCTAAGCTAATATGACTGCTTTACATCTACTACAAAAAATGAATGTACCTTTGAGCCATCTTTTCCTTGAACACCATCTTCTCCTGAAGGTCCTGGTTCACCCTTAATAGAAAGGAGCAGTTGAAAACAAAGTTAATGCCTAAACTTCTCAACATAGAAGTTGCCTTGGAAAAACTCAGACTAGTTTTACACATGTTTATGATGTTTTGGATAGCTATTATGTTGCTGTTATAGTTTATTTGCCTTCATTTTTCACTTACTTGCTGTGACAGTCACAGCCCTGTGAATCTTGAACAAAGGAAAGCATACAATATGATCAACGTCTGAAAAACGAGACAATAGTATGTCCATATAGCACTGGAAACTTGGACAGTGGCACTCAGATTGTTTGGTTTCAGAGTATACAACATATAATTACAGTAACCTCAAAAATATACCTATTCTGCCCAGAAGCTTCCATGTTTATGTGGATAACTACTATATTGGTATGTTTAGTAACCCAGTTTAGGGCCATGAAAAACTCATCATTTAACAGTATCAGCACCATGGCATTTTAGAACATTTGCCTTTCTCCAGCAGAGACACTGGCAACTTGCAGCTTTTGATGCAGATACTAAAAGAGCAAATATGAGCTGCTCTATGCTAATAACATATTATTTAAGACACAGAAGCATGGTTAAGTCCAGAGCACCCACTGTGGACCACTACCAGGAATTACTCTTCTCCAAGGACAGGCAGAACTGTGGAATGCACCTTGTTGGATATTTGAGGCAGGATAAAAAGACAACTGCAAGGAGCTAACAGAACAAGAGTGGTGTTCAACAGTAAACTTAAGTCTGAAAGCATATAGTTTATGCTCTTTTCAAAGCATCCTTGATAAAATCTATTTCTAACACTTTAGCAGCCTTCAAAGTTACGCAACTGTTTGGGTCAGATGAGGGGGCTAAGAAGCACAGAGAGAATAAGCAGGGGCACAAGTGCCTGGGAAAATCGACTGTCAAATGGGCCATCCACAGTACCAGAAGCAAATCAGCTGCTTTAGATGGTATTACAGAGATACCCTGCTCTGCTGAGACTATAATGTTCCCATTATCTCACTTAGACTGGATATCCATACACAACATTATTGTGTGCCATCATGTTAACAGTTGGGCTGGACACCCTCGAACTTTCCTTCGTGTTCAAACCACTTGTTCATGTCTCTCTTTGACATGAGACACTCCAAAATATTTTAACATTATAATCAATACTCTTTTTAACTTGCCACAATACTATATATATTTTTTTTTAAAGAAGGTATCAAAATAGGTCCTTACTGAATTTTTCTGATAAATAAAGGTTTCTCAACCTGCATTTCTGACACATTTGTAACATACTTTCCTTTTTGGAAGAAGATCTGCACTTATTGCTTACCCTTAAACCTTGGTTGCCTGGTTCTCCAGCCTTCCCAGCAGGTCCAATGTCTCCCTGAAATATCACAAGAAAAATAAATCATTGGATTTTAAGGGACAATACTTGCAATAATGATGGGGTTTACAGGTAATGTAGTCATAATAACAATATTTTTAATGGCTCATTTCATGTATCACTCCCTACTTGGCTAATGAATCAGATAATTCTGATTTGCTTTTACAGAAATTTGAAAATTTAAACAGCACAAGAGAGAATAATTCCAACATTTACCTTTGCACCTGGTTCTCCCTGCAGGCCAGGTTCTCCTTCAGGGCCAGGAGGTCCCTACATGGTACAAAAGCTACTGTTATACATGGTTACAAGTAATAATTTAGCAGCCACCAAGTAATACCACCAAAATTGAAGCAGAAAAATGGCATGAGACACTGGGAAAGATGCATGTCTGAAAAATCAAATTAAGACAGCAGTTCTTTGTTCTTACTAGAGCCCAACAGAAGTAAAGAAAGGAGGGTGTAGGAGGAGTTGAGGTACTGCACTGTGGATCAGGAATGTATTGAATACTCAGCAGTACCACTAAGCCTGTGCCTTTCAACATAAATTACTAGCAGGCTGAGCAGTCATCTATCTTTTGTACATGTGACTGACAACTTCATCACTGTTTAGGCTTGGAGCCAAGTAGATGTAGCCTTTGGAGAACAAAGCCCTTTTTGGTCCTTCAGCCCTTAAAGAGTTAATGGTATCAGATTGCTTCTTGTAAAACTTACATTTAAAGTCGCTTTGTAATAGTCAGTCAGAAGACTGGATTTTGGGAGGCTGAAGAAACGCGTTTCTTTGAACAAGCCAAATCCCTTCTTTTCTAAGTGACCTCATCCCTCAGCTACCTCATTGCAAATGTGGCTAATACGTTCTGTAATGTTTGTTTGAAAGAGATATTAAAAACAAAGCAACAAATAGAATAAAAAGGTAGCAAGAAGACTGCCTGCAGCTGCTTTTCTTCATCTACCATTTGCAAGGACATATGTTAATACTGCCTGTAAGGAGGATGGTGCTTCTAACCAAAAAAAAAAAACAAACCAAACCCAAAACAAACCAACCCAAAAAACATTCACCTTCTAGATGCAGATGTCATGAATGTATGTCCAAAGACAGTGCTCACAACAGAAAAAGCTACTTCTTCTAGACTACTTTTTTTTTTTGGTAACATCTTTAAGTAAGTCTCTCAGCAGCTCATGGAATTTAAGTCAGCTGCAGGTAATAAAAAACCAGTTTCTAAACATATTATCTAGGCTTATTCAGTTGTTTGAGTGTTTGTAATTACTATATAAAAGATTAAAAGCTCACCTCAAAACCCACTTCTCCAATAGGGCCAGCATCCCCCGGTTGTCCTCTTGGACCCTGGCATTAAACAAAATGTTGGATTCATCATTCAATTAACATTAAATTACATTGCATAGTCTTGATTTTGTCATAATTGGCATAGAGAAGTGCATTTCATTGCCTTTCCTCCTGAATCCAACAGTGTATACAAGTACCATGCCGGCATACAGTACTGAAGGCCTCACTGCCAGTTTTGACACACTGAAATAACAGATTTCAAACAATAGCACAGATGTCACTTCCTTTAGACCAAAAGTAAATTATTATCTAAACTAAGCTCTCCTCTTGATTAACTCAGACTTTGTTTAATTAAGGTTTGTTAGACTGTCTGGTTTGCTTTGTGGAAAAGCCTACAGTCTGGAACTAACTGAAAACAACTACTTGCACTTCACTATGGATTTATCAAAGTTTATACAGGACAATCACTGAGGTGTAATGGACTAAAGGTGGGAACCTTTCTGGTAGTGTTAATAACCATACTATGAGCATCTTCTTATGAGACCTACTGTATGTAAGAAATTTATTGCAGTAACATGTAGGGATTTTCCTGAAGTGGCATGCTCCAATTCTCTGCACATGTTAGATTGGTCCACCTCTGCTCACAGAATGGGATTTGTGTGCTGGGAGGTGGAGGTTGCCTGTACAGATTACAGATAATTGCATAACCACTTTGAATGTATGTCAAGCCAAATCAACCCCGTAGATGCATCCAGTCTTTGAATTTTCTGAAAATTCATATCCATTTACCGCTTTGGGACTAATCTGTGTTTAAGTACATTCTAAATTCAAAACATTTTGTTGATCTATTATTCTCATGTAAAAGAAAGGGTCTTTGGGGCTATCTTGATAGCTGGGTGGTTAACTCTTCCGTTAGCTCTCGGTGGGGTAGGTTCATTTTGTTAGTGGCCTGAGGGGTTGGCTGGTTTTCTCCCCATGCTGGGGCTCTCTGGCTCTTGGATTCTAACTGCTTTGGGACCTGGCTGTGTGTTGGTCGGCAGGTGGTGAGCAATTGTATAATATGTTCTATTTACTATTATTTTAATTGCTTTTTAGTAGTATTGCTAACAGTATCACTATAATTTTCATTTATATCATTAAATAGTTCTTATCTCAACTTTATGAGCTTTCTTTGTCTTTTCCTCCAACTCCCCTCCACTGTGGGAGGGGGTAAGGGAGGTTAGTGAGCAACTGAGTGGTGCTTAATTGCCAGATAAGGCTAAACCATGACAGTTCTTTTTTGGCACCCAATGTGGGGCTCAAGAGAGTTGAGATAAGGACAGATCTGATTATTATGTGATAAGTATTCATTATAGTGATGTGGTGGTGGCTGATCAAGAGTTTGAGTTCTGGGCTCTCTAAGTTGCTAACAGAAAGGTGGGATCTTCTGCCTTATGTGCTCCTTATTATCCTGATCTTTTATGCTCAAGCTGGGTTGAGGGGTTTTGTTAGGCTGGTTGGTGTATTACTGATGTTGGGAGGAATCCTCTGTCTGTATCTGTATTTAATATTGTCAGCACCCAGGTACTTTGCGAGTTATCTCCTGGAGGCTTCCAATAATTACACCTCTCCCTTTTTTCCCTCAGGGACTCTGCCTATAGAGGAGAGATTATTCGGTGCTGTGGTGGATGTGGAGAAATTATTCCAATTTTTTCTCTCTTCTCTCGAGCCAATGCCAAAAGTGCATGAGTTTTGGAAATTTTTCATGGGCTTGGGGTGATCTATGGCCAGGGATCAACACATTTATGAATGTTCTTGTGATCTTGTGTAAAGTTAAAAAAATTGTGGGATTCACCAAGGGCAGATCGTGCCTGACGAATATGGTGACCTTATACAATGGGGTCACGACCCTGGTGGATAGAGGAAGGGCAACCGATGTCATCTACCTGGATTTGTGCAAAGCCTTTGACACCATCCCACATGACATCCTTGTCCCTAAATTGGAGAAGCATGGATTTGATGGATGGACCACTTGGTGGGTAAAGAACTGGCTTGATGCTCGCACTCAGGGGGTTGTGGTCAACAGCTCCATGTCTG
>NW_010251971.1:9496-28305 GCF_000690775.1 Eurypyga helias | reverse complement strand
TTGGGTTTTTTTTCCCTCTCTCTCCAAGAGCATTATCTATCCCCGAGACTTTCACCTCAGGCCATTAACTGTCAGGTTGGTCATTACAAACCACTTGGCAGTGACTGATTGTGGGGGTCTTTTTCGCTACAGAAAATGTGGAACTGATTGTCTGGGTGACCCCATTTGACCTCGGGAATTCTGCGTTTAACCTGGCTTTAGACATAATAAACTCCAGTAATTAGCAGAGAAATTCAGTGGTGACATGTCTAATTGATTGGAAATGCCAGGCCCCGATGAGATGCAAAGCCGCGCTGAGGGGAGCCCCCTGAAAGGCCGCAGCGTGGGCTGCGAGGGGGTCCTGGGGATGCTGTCAGGAGGCAGGAAAATGCAGGGAAGGAATGTGAAGCATGTTATAGGTTTGCTTTTCTTTCCAGCTGAGAATGCTGCAGGTTTGCTTTTCTTTCCAGCTAATGGACTTGGTGAACATGCTATCCATCACTAATTACTTATCCCTATACTCAGCACTTTCCCAAGGTTGAGCTCGCACCTGTGGGAAAATCTACCTCATCTCTGCACAGTCCATCTTAACTGTGTGCTTGAATAAACACCTTCTGTGATCCTCATCTGAAAATCCAGCAGTTTGTGCCCCACCAGGGAAGCAAGTATGGGCCCTGTTTGGGAGAACACAGTTTTTTTCAGTTTGTGGGTTGATGATGCCTTATCTCGCAAGTCAGTACAGATCTGTGATAGCCCTTCCCAGCATTTGTGCTTCTGGACTGATGACAGTTGAAAGAATAAAACATGTAAAATTACTTCCCTGTTTTGTGCTTAAAGCTGCTCATTTTGCTGCCCTGATTCACAGCAGGACCTTACGACTGCTTGTGCACACACCTTGGAGGATGATGACAGTACTCTGTGACACGGGATCAGGAATGTCCTGGGAGTGGAGGAGGGATTACCTTCATCTGCAGTCGCTGCTTTTTTTGTTTAGTCATGGCTTTCCTCACTCCTGCAAGCAGTGAACTGGTAGCCACATGGGCTGTAGGTTACAGCCGTAACGGTACTAGGGAGCATGGCCAGGCACTGGAGATTGTCTTGTCCATTAAATTGGCGTGAGGGCGCTCGGCACATCCTCACCGTGGGGCCAGCAAGCTGTCTCCCAGACAGTCTTGGACATGGTTCAGGGATGACCATGGCCAGTGACTGTTTCTGGGAGACAGTTTGGTTGCAGCTGCTCCATTTGCAGGCTAAGAGAGTTAATGATGTGTACATCTGTTATTCTATACTCACTGGCCCTAGGACCAGAGAGTAATGCAGGGCACATTAAATTTACCCGTGCAGATACAACTTCACAGAGTAGTACAAACACAGCGCTATGTGATTTGTGTAGGTAGGTTCAAAGCCTCCGTACGACTCCACAGGACTGGAGCTATTGCAAGCTGTCAGCTTGGGCATTTAATGCTTTTAGCTTGTACTCCTAATTAAATGCTTGAAATATTGATTAAGAACTGATGTCTCTCTCATAAACAGGGACAGCAGAGTGGGTACATGCTTGGGGAAAGCCCGCACAGCCCACTGGAGCAGACTTGCTGCGCGCAGTGGGGTTGCTGAGCTGGCAGCATCCTCTGGTTCAGGCTGTCTATGGATGCATGGGCATCCCTGGAGGTGTATGGCCATGCTTCAGGGATAGCTGCTTGTTAGCCACCTCGAGCACGGGCTTGGCCACGAGGACCTCATGTTTGCATGATGCAAGAAACGTCTCTGTGCAATAAGAGGTCTGGGAGGGGATGTGATATTCTCACTACCTGTCAGTGCTGCTGGACACAGCCTCAGAGGATAACAGCCTGTCTCAGCTCTCCCACCATGAAGACACTCCATTTGCTAATCCACATGTCAGTGGGGGTTCCATGAGTTTCACAACCCGCTGGTGTCTCCTGCTGCTCTTTAGGTACCAGAAGTTCACCCACCTCTTTGCATCCAGCCTCCTTCAGGACTGGTTTGCTTGAGGTGCACTACCTCCTCCCAGCAAAGGGATCCTCTGACAAACAATCCAGGACTTCAGGGACACTTTTATATCCTGGAACAGTAAATTAAAAAGAAAAAGAAATACAGTGACAACACCATATGCACTGAAGCATCCTGCGGAGATTGCGGAGTCTCAAAACAAACATTAGATGTGTAAACAGTGTTATCAGCACTCCTTCATGAGGGTTGCTGCAGATCCATTTATTGCCTTCTGATCATTTATTTTCAGTAATTTTTATAGCTAAACAGATAAAAGTGCTTGTGGCAAATATCACAGACTCTCCCTGCTCTCACACAAGCCAAACAGCCCCCCATTTCTCTTTTCTAGACTTTCTTTTTGAACTGACAATCAATCCACCTGCTACTAATAGTGGCATAGAGATGACACAACGAACAGTCTGCACTGGCTCCTTGCCCCTGTCTTGGGTGCTCAGACACCTTTGGGGTGTTGTGCTACTTAAAGGAACAGCGGTAGTGGTTGTGGTGCGAAAAGATCTTTTAACTACTGAAGTATTTGTGTTGGATTACGTGTTTGAGTTCGCGTGTGTCTTTCTTTGTTCCCTCACGCAACTGTTTAGGAGAATTCACACATGATAAAGAACTGCAATTTTGAATCGTTTTTTCTTAAGGCAGAGGGACCATTTGTAGGTTTTCGCATCGACAGTTTTGCCCCAGGGTCCTAGAAAAATAGCAAGCTGCTTTACTGGGCGGATGAAATTTTCTTGCTTAGCTGGGTCAGGTCCCTGGAAATACCCTGTGCATTTCAATGGGACAATTCTATTCTTTTTTTTTGCTTTCATTTGTTATTTTTTTTTCTGCCATCCTGCCTCTCCACAATATTAACTTTTTTTTTTTATTATTTTGCCAAGTGAAAAGTCACCCTGAATTTAGTGCACTGTTTATGGAAAAAAAATACTTGTTTGGACTCTGTGATTTGCTCTTAGCCTGGGATGCTGCTCTTTTTCTTATTGGCAGTGAGAATGGTCACGTGCAACACAGACCTGATGTTATGAGGCTTGGAGCAACCTGGTCTAGTGGAAGGTGTCCCTGCGCATGGCAGGGGGTGGGACTGGGTGGGCTTTAAGGTCCCTTCAACCCAAACCATTCTGTGATTCTATGACATAATTAGCTATTGGCTCCTTAGTGATTTTTTAAAAGATGTCATAAAACGCTACAGCATTTTCCTAACTAACTGACCTCTCTTTTGGGTCAGACTGGGAGCAGGCTGTGGGTGAATGAGTTGCTGTAGTGGCAGGAGCCCCGTTGCATCTTTCCCCCGTCATGCAACAGGTTTATTGTGAGACAGTTTGGGTGATTGTAAGGATGATGCATGAGTTCATCATATACGGGATGCACAGAAAACCTGGATCTACTGCACGTATGTGGATCTGCTGTAAGGTTAATGCCATGTCACAGGGCAAGAGGAAAGCCATGTCACACAGACATTACCTGGCACTCCTCCGAGTTACATCCCTCCTCCTCCACCTTAAAAGAAGAGGCAGCACTGCACTAGTCACCTCGTGCATGGGTTAGACAGATTTCTACAAACCTCAGAGTACAAAAGACAGAAAGCAGGGAATCAGGCTTAGTTTTGTCCAGTTGTAAACACTGACGAATGATAAAACATACAGCCTGTCATACGATGAACCAGCATGAAGCATTTTGTAAATACGTATCCGTGCTTATGTAGGATGTCAGATGGTGTTATAAAACATGTGCCTTGCTCTGTAAGCCCTCTGTGTGCTCAGAATCTTTGGAAGTGGCTGACAGCTTTGGATGCTCCAGTGTATACTTTTATACATATATATATATGGGTATGAGACTCACCTTATCTGCCTGGCGAGCACATCTGGGATGGAAGGCAGCATGTGTTTGGCAGTGCACAGTACCATTACACTAATGCATCTGCAAATGCACCGGGAGGCTGGTGAGGGGCTATTTGGATAATGGAGTGGCTGGGCTAATAAAATTACCCTCACATTCACAGCCTGAGTGGGGAGGAGGGGAGCTGTCCCTTTCATTCTTCCCAAGCATCTCCTGACATCTTATTCCCCCATGACAGCCCAAGGAGTGAAGCGGGAAAGGAAAGGTCTTAAAGTGGGGTGAAAATGTGCTTACTGCACTAACACCGTGCTGGTGCTTTCTGTCCCAGTGAACAAGAGGGGGGAAACCAAATCACCAGGCTGTGATCCCTTACCTGGGTGAGATGTGTGAGCACAGACTCCAGGAGTCCTGAGCCACCGTCATGCATCACAAAGCACCCTTCCCTCGGAAGGGGCAAGGATGGAAATGCATTTGTCACTTGAGCTCCAGACAGCAAATGATGCTGATTTAATTAACCCAGTGAGCGCTGCTGGGTTTGTCTACGAGAGCTCAGGACGTCACGATGTGTGGATGAATGGAGGCAGAGTGCAGAACGAGAGGGGAAGAGGGTGAAGACGTGTGGCCACTGGACCATCAGAAGCCATCTCAAAGCACTTTGCTTCTCCTAACCAAAAGCCCTTTACAATTAGTCTTGATGTGATTTACATTTACTTTAAGGCATCTGCATAATGGGGTATAATGCACAGGAAATGCAGTCACTTCGGAAAGCTTTTGGGGACTGACAATTCCCACAGAGCATGAAATCTCCCTTTTACTGCAGCTGGAAGTGAGTCCAGCCTTTACACGGCTAAAATGCCAGATCCTTCTGACCTGTCAGCTGTATTTATGAAGTGCCCATCATCGTGGTGCCTGGACTTGCCCTTTCTTTTCCACCTTTTCTATGGATTTATTGGGACCTTGGTCTTGTTACGTAGCCACCTCCCCCAGGCAGGATGATTTTCATCCCTAGCAAAGCAGTAGGTGGATGGATGCTGCTTTGCTCTCAGTCAGGGGAAGACCAGGCAGGCTTGGTGGGCAGGTTTATTGGGAGAGAGATCACTCCTACTTGTGGAAAGTCACCTTGGCCAAGGGCCTGTGAAATTTTAATGCTCCCCACCAAATATTGACTCTCCGAGGGCATCTGAGCAAACCTTTTGTAGAGAAGTCGATATCGGTCTGACGTTTCAGTGGATAATGTTGCTTTTCTCTGAATTTCCATTGGATTCTGCTGGCCTCTCCCAAACTTATTGCACAGTATCAGAAGCAAGATAAAAACCTGCGGTTAAAGGAAGTGTTGCTTTTGGAGGGTTGATGAGTGTTGTCTAGTTTTCCCTGCTTTAACGACACTTTCTGCTGGGTGCACCTCTCCCAGCTGAGCAGCACATCTGTGTCCTGTACCTGGGTGTCACGGCTTGCAGCCTGGATCCATCCTTTTCCGTTTGGCTTTCCGTGACTGTTGAGGAACACGTACATCCGAAACCTAGGTGCTGAGATACCGCCGATGATGAATGCAGCAGAAACTTGGCAATAAATGCGAACATATCAGCAGTTTTGCATGACAAGTGTTGTTCTTTTTCCCACTGGAGATTATGGCAGAACAATCTTGTCACTCTGTCACGAGCCGACTTGAGTGGGTCTGGTCTGTCCTGCTAGGTGAAGAAGCTTCAGGTTAGATTTTATGTAGGACAGTAGCCATTTATTGTTAGTAGAAGACACAAGTGTGGATTCCTTCCTATACTTAAGCTAATCAGTTAGATCCTGCAGAAAAGACTTCACTCTGCACCTTTATTATGATAATTCTGCTGTTTTGAGCAATTTAACATCTGTCCTGTACAGGTACGAGATGCAGAAGAATCCTGTTGGGGTGAAAGTGAATACATTACCTTTTGGGTAGTAAAAACATTGTTGCATGTTAGATTTTGCCAGTTTTACCATCCATATGGGACCCAGTCTAAGTGTACTGTGCCTCCTAAAAAAGACTAATACTGTAAACAATCTAGCGTGAATATACTGAACAATTAAAGCAATTGTTTCTGATTGAGGTTGAATTTCACTATATTTCCATTTGCAAGGCAAGCCAGGCAGATTTCAGAGTAAGTGATAGAAGGAGCTAATTTATATTTGTTTATGTTGGTAGGAGTTAGAAAATAAAACCAGGTGCACCAGAAGAGGTACAGGCCTTTAATTTCAGTGACAGCTTGGGCGTTTGATAACTGTAGGAGTCTGGACTTAAAATAAATGCAAAGGAATTGTTTTCAGGAGCAAAAGGCACAGGACTTGCGGGTACATCTGCATTGCTGATTTAAATTTATTCAGGTCAGGAGTGAAGTTCTGTAACAAATTTCCCAGTTGTCCCTAATACTGGTTTTTCTTTCCATCTCACAGTGGCTCAGGCTGTATGACCCAAACTCTTTTTGAACAGATTAAATCAGCAGATATGCTCCAGGACCACAGCCAGTGCTAATACATGTTGAGTCCAGGGACAAAGCTGGGTATCGCTTGAAGTAACCCTGAAACAAACGTATGCAGGGCGTGCGTTGGGAACATTTGCAGTGTGCATACTGGCTCCCCAGCTCCTTTCTATCTACAGATCTGCTCTGCTTCACCTTGCTACTTGCAGGTGGTCCACACTCCTCACCTTCTGTTCTTAATCCAGTGCTCCTGGACCATGCCGTGGGCTGTTTGAGGCTCTTTGGACACATCTGGTGGAACCCTTTTGGATCTTCACTCCCCAGCACTGATCTTGGCCCACCCAGATGCTTAGACTTCTGGTTGATGCCTTCACAGATCTGTGAAAGATGTCTGGGACTGAGTTTTTTGTGGTGGTCACCTCAGCAGTGGATATGCGTCACCCAAGCAGGGCAGAATAGGACAGCCTGGTCTGGCAGCAGGTCTGTTCAATATTTGTCTGGCCAAGAAAGAGAGTGGGTGATGCTGTTACGAGCAGTGTCATATTTAAAAGGTGTCTCCACTTAACCAGAGGTCATAGTGTATACTCTCCTTGAGTGGTGGCATCATTTCATAAAAAAGCTTTTTCATTAATTAAAACCTTACATTGTACTCAGGGTTTGCTATAGAAGCTTCATTTTTCTGATCAATATATATTACCATATTTCCTAGAAAGAAGCTTTCACCCCCTCAATTAGCAGATAAAAATAATTGTGTGCATTTGAAAGCATTTTGTGCCTCTAATATCCATTAACTAGATCAGAGATGCAATTTTCCTCTTCTTATGGACTTCGGGCCCTATCTGTTACCCAGAGGAACATAAAGCATTGTTTGGTCTCATTCCAATGACATTTCAATAAATGCCAGGGGAAAATGATGATTCTGTACTGCCTGCCTTTGTTTTGGTGGTTGGTTTTTGTTGGGTTTTTTTGTTAAGGTTGAGATAAAGGGGATAAACTAATGAAAATGCCTCAGCCCTTGAATCAGGAGTTTCAGCACTGAGATTTCTACATGGTGTCCGTGTGATTTTGCACAAGTCACTAACGGCCATGTAGCAGCTCCTTGCAGCAGGATCTAGCATTTATTTTTATGTAGCACCCTGGGCCATTGATTTTGATGAGGTTTCCAGGCAGGAACATGGTTATTAATTTATCCACAATATTAATGGAACCTGGCAGGAGTGGGGAAGCTGTTTTATCTCAAAACCCTTCCCTCTCTTCCAACTTTCAACACTCTGGGAGGCTTTTAGACATCGTAGGCACTCAGCGTCTGGGGGCAGAGCCCTGCAGGTGGACTCACACACCAGCCAAACTTCCCCCTTTCCTCCTGCTGGGCTGGAATTAATATTCTTGTTTCAATCCCTTTGTACTGACAACCTAAAAATTAATTGCCTGTGCACATGAGAGGTGAATGACCAGATGCCCAGGAAGGCACAACAGAATTATTGAGCAATTCTGCTTTAATTAAGTGCATCAGAGAGCTGGGATTGGTAGGGCCCTGTGCTTGATGCCAGTAACATCATTGAGAGGACGGGAAGGGTTGACTGCTGCCAAGGGATAATGGAAGGTACACAAGGAATATAGAAAGCCATTTTAATGCTGGCTTCCTCTGAGAAAGCTGGAGCAATAGACAATAACCATAAAACTACTGGGGCAAATCTGCAAACACACATGGGGCATCCCTCAAGCACTTAGCGCTCTGAGAAGGTGGGAGGGGAGACCTTTTATCAGTGAGAGGGGAGCACAACAGACCAGCAGCTGTGAATTCCCTGCCAAAAGGGCAGAAGGCAGCATTTTTAACCTCTGCCTAAAGTTGTCACCATCCAAACTACCCAAGAGGGAGGAAGTTGGGGAGGTCCACTCATCTGAGTACAACTCCCTGATGAGCCACTCAAGTTCTAAGTTAACCCTGCATGCCTTGGCTCTCATGATGTGAAGGGTGGGATGAACTAACCTCTCGCAGTAACAGTGTTAAACAACCTTCCTCAATTCATGGGCTGCAGTAGTGGCTACTGAAGGTTCCTTGCACAATCTTCTGCAGACCATGTCATGGTCGTTCCTGTCTTCACTCAGTGGAGCACAGGCCACCAGGGTCAAGCTCGTCAAATTCATCTCTCTGTCTTATATGTATATTACAAGGGACCTGTTTACTGTAAAATGTCCATGCAACACCCTAATTTCCAAGGTCCTCTTCGGTTCTCACCTCCTCTCCTTGGAAAAAAGAAAGCTTAATGGCCCAGGAAGTTTAGGACGCCAGAGCTTTTTTTGTCTGAAGATCTTCAAGCCACATTAATGGAAGATACTATCCAAGAGGAAAAGTTTCCTCCTTCTCCTTGCTTGTCCTTCCCACCACTGTCTGGAAAGAGACTGAATGCAGTGCAGCCGTCACTGCTGGTACCAAGCTGACAGAGCAGCAAGGACACTGTGCCTTCCTGGTAATGCATCCATCCTTCTGGAATGGAGGGCTTGTCTGCTAATAACCTGTGTCTAGAGCAGGATATATCTACCATTTAGGTAGATATTCAGGTATTCATCTTAACTTACTGTAGCATGTTTGTCTGCATCTCGGTAAAGCATCCAGACACCTGTTGTTGGTGGGAGAGAGGAGTTGGTCCTTTCAGGGTGAAGTACACTTGGCCTGCTACAGATTCAGCTTTCAGATGGCATGAATTACCCCCAACAGTTGCGGCATCACTGCAGTGCTTACAAGGGGATCCAAGCAGCTCATTTGCGGGGAGGAATTTGCACTGTCTGTGAAAAAAGGTGATTCTTACTTTAGGTGTCCTCCATACCTCTGCTAAGGGATCTTGGCTTGTATCCAGCGCCCATGCTCTATTTTGCTTGGGATGTCCCTGTGATCCTTAGAGAGATGCTTGGGACTCTGGCTGCTCTGCCACCAAGGAGCATCCTCAGATGTTGGTCCAAGATTCTCACCCAGAGACCAGGTTGTTCTGAAGTGTTCCCATCATTCTGGCACAGTGTCAGCATGTGACCTGCTTCCACCAGGCAATAAATACAGTTTCCCCCAAGGAAGTATTTCTCATCTCCTTGGGAAGGGGCAGCAGTTTCCACTGCCCTTTGTTTCTCTCTGTCCCCGGCCCTCTTGCCTAGGTCATTGCTCTGTGCATCTCAGGTGAGCTGAACAGAGATCATTTTGGGGACTGCTATCCAAAGAATGACTAGAAATGGATTCTAAGAAGTCACATAATAATACCACTCCTTCAGCTTTAAGTCTCAGGGCTTAGACTGAATACTCTAGTTCACTTACAGCCATTGAGAATTTCTTGTCACCCTTTTCTATTATGGCTGCACAACGGCTCCCAGCCACTCCATGATGGATGTAAATAAGAGACCACATAGCTTCCAGGAACGCAGATCCCAGACTATGAGATGACCCACCTGGAGTTAGTAGCATGGCTCAGACGTCAGGCAGTGTCAGGATGACTACTGCTAATCCTCCAGTAATTAAAGGCAGCTACAATATTTTAGCCCTAACTTCAGAATCTCCAAGCAAACCTCACGTCACTGCTGTAGAAAAGGCGGCTGGGGATCCCAGAGGCAAAAGTGCTGATGAAGAACTGCAGAGGAATTAGAAAAATCAGTGATCCATGGCAAAGTCCTTCAAGGACATTTGTGAGGCTTGCTCTTAGATTGCATCAAGCACATAGAGATGCAGTGAATTTGTGGAAATGACTCCCTGGATGAGCCGAGGTGTGGAACCTCCTTGGTTTGGTTCTTATGGGCACATTGCAGAAGGGATCAGGACACTCCTCCAAAAGTTTCATTGATCTCCTGGGCTATTTACATTCTCCTCTAGCTGGGGTGGCACAGGATGCAGCAGCTGTTGTTCACCTGGGAGAGGTCTGTGCTCTCCACCATGGGTATTTCTGTGTTACGATGATAGAAAATGCAAGGTGTAATATATCTGAAAGCCCAGTGCCTATTTTTGAGCAGAATTTCAGGACAGGCAGAAAAATGACAGGTGTTTCTAAAGGGTTTGCAAAGAACTGACTGTGCAACAGGAACCTCTGCTGATCCTTAGATGTCGTAGGATGATCTGTTGAACCCTGGAGTTGTACTTCAATGTATAAAGCTGTTCTTCTGTGTAGCATGAGGATAAACTTAATGCAGAGCCTCAGATCAAGTACTAAGGATTTAAAAACAGTGGAGGATGGTCTTCAAGTTTGATTATTGGCTGAAGAACAAGAAAACACAGGTTATCTATCTGCTTGTGTCATCATGACTGAAACCTCAAAGCTGCTGTCAAGTCTTGGTAGACCTACAGTGGAAAGGCTGGGCACAGGCTATGAATGGATTGGCAAAGAACTGCAAGAGAGCAGTAAAAAAATGAAAAATAACTTCAAACAGTGGAGATTTTGACATATCCAGTGTGCTGTTGCTCAGGAAGAAATTCTTCCTGGAGAGGGTGGGGAGGCACTTGGGTAGGTTGCCCAGAGAAGCTGTGGATGCCCCATCCCCGGATGTCTTCAAGGCCAGGCTGGATGAGGCTTGGAGCAACCTGATCTAGTGGAAGGTGTCCCTTCCCATGGCAGGGGGGTTGGAACTAGATGGTCTTTAAGGTCCCTTCCAACCCAAACCATCATCTGGCAAAGATCAGCTCCAGCCTAGTTAAGCAGAAAGTGAACAGCCATCTGTAGCATCTAACGCAAACTAGACCTCTGTCTTTTTAAGTGCCCACAAAGATACTGGATTTCTGCACTGCTCCTTTAATTTTTACAGCGTTCTGCTTAATTCTGTGGTGCACATAAACTTGCAGTCTGTTTGTAAAAATATAAGATCACAGCATGGTCTGGTTTATATCTGTATATATACACAGACACTCAATGTTTCTCCCAGCGTGCAGAATGAATAAATTCTGGAGTAATTTTTCATTGTTGCCTTTATGAGCTTCAAGGAAAAAAAAAAACCCCAACCTTAAAAACTAATAAATAATTTATTCCAAAGAAATTGCTGTTTACTACGCCGCATGCTGGAGCTTAGCTAGCCCAGTCAGCACGTGGGATCCTGGACATCCTCTCTATATTGTTCCTCATCTGTGTATCTATGTGGATACCTGTGGGAGCATGTGTACGTGAAGGCAAGAAACAGGGTAAGAGACACGGTTTCTTTCTATCTGTACATGCTTTCTGCATGTGTGTTAAAGAGAGATCTCAGCTTCTGGTTTAGATGTTCAGGCTCCCTATATAATGCAGCACAGATGATGGATTCATGACACGTCTCTTTGGAATAGGACAGGTCACTGGTGGTCGGTGTTGTTCCTGGGGAGCTTTTCTTCCTAAAAAGGCATTTAAAAGATGCCAGATGAACTGTGTGCTCTGTATATATGTATGCATACAGTATAAACGTGTCTTTTTTATGCAGTTGACTGTAATAATACAGTTTGTGTGTTTGTATGATCAGCACATTAGAGTTGTGCTTACTGTGCACGTATAGGTGAGTATATGGTGTGCTGTATGTAGACGTACGTGTCTGGTCACAAGAATATGTTATGTTACACAGCCTAAGGCACTAGGAAAAAAATGGAAGGGAAAATAGGATGAATCTGTGTATCTTTCTTGATGCTGTGTCTTGGAAGTACCAAAAAAGTGAAGTGACATTCCGGGTTATCTTCCCAACTTGCTGGAACTGTTGAGGAGCTGGGGTTGCCTGTGTGCTGACACCTTGCTCCGTGTTACCCGGTTTAAGCTGTGAGGCTCTGATCCGTGTGGCCATAGCTAAAGGTGGCTTTTTGCCCTCTTCATGAAGCCCTACCCACGTCACTGCTGACAAAGCTGTTGCAGCGTCGGTGTTTGCATCCCAGTGCAGTTCCTGCCTGGTGCTGGGGCTTGGAGATGGTCCCATGGTCCTCAGTGTGTTGACTCACGGGTCTGTGATTTACACGCTGGGGCAGGAGATGCAGTGCAAGTACAAACGCATCGGCAAGCCGGCTCTCAGAACCGGGGCTTTGCTGCTGCCCCCGCAAGGTAAAGGATTGCTGTTTTTTCTCTTTGCTATCCTGATCTCTAGGAGATCAATGAATTTCATCTCCAATGCCTTCAAGCTCCTTTCTCCCTGCATTTTCTGCTGCTCTTGTCCATTTAGACTTGGACCAAAATGGCTTTTACTACTTGTCTGCAGCAGGGCACAACACAGTGGGATTCTTCTCTCAGCGGGGGACTCTTGCCATATAAATAAAATAGTACAGATAAATGATTGCTTTGCCACTGGGCTTGTTCAGTGGCTGATGCTTAAATGAAACAACCCACACATTCACGCAGAGGCGCATGTAAAACAGGGAGTTGGGAAGAGCAATGCCTGAGCTCTTCCCTCACTAATTCCAGCAGCTGGCTTGCATTGGTAAAGACAGACTAAGACCTGAGAAAGGATCCTGGGATGTGACATCCCTGCAAGGTCAGGTCTTAGGGAGATGAGACTACAGCTAAGGGAAAACAAAAAAGAGGGGAACAAACAGGGCTCTGGGTCGCTGCTGCTCTAGATTATTGCTGCCAGTTGCTCAGGCACGCGCTATATGATTACCATTTCCAAGTGAGCCCGGATCTGTATTTCCCTTAATGTGCTACGGCTGCTTCTCCTGACCTCTTTCACGCTGCCTATTACCTCAGCTCCACTTCCCCTCCTTTCTGATCGAATTACTAAAGCACACAGTGGAGTCTCTTGGCTCAACAAAATTTAATGACAGTGACAACAGAGGAGGATAATAAAGATAAATCAGCTGCTCCCAGGAAGGAAAGATGAAGTAACAACAGAGTGAGTTAGAAGGCTACACCATGAAGTGACCCTGGTGAGTGCATGGTCCTCGTCATCCCTTTCATCTCAATGTATTTCTTCTGCTTTTCGGGGAATTAGACGGGGAAGAGCAGAGAGGAGAGGGGACCGAGGCACTAGAGATTTCTGCCTTAGGCAGGCACTTGCTGGGGATTTTGGGCACATCATTCCATCTCTTCAGTGTCTCCTCCCTGAGGCTGTAAGGTAAGAACAGACCGGGAGAAGCCTTTCATTAGGCAGATGGTAAAGAATGTGTCAGCTGTGGGGGTTTCTTCTCATCTGCAGCCCTGTATACTAATGTGATCCACAGAGTTAGCAAAGGGGATTGGTGTTTGGAAAGGAGCTCCAATAAGAACACCTTCTTTCTCAGTGCCTATAAATCCCTGGGCACACCAAATCAGTGGGTAGGTTTAGGTTGTATATCAGGAAAAAATTCTTCCCGGAGAGGGTGGTGAGGCACTGGGACAGGTTTCCAGAGAAGCTGTGGATGCCCCATCCCTGGAAGTGTCTAAGGCCAGGCTGGATGAGGCTTGGAGCAACCTGGTCTAGTGGAAGGTGTCCCTTCCCATGGCAGGGGGGTTGGAACTGGATGGTCTTCAAGGTCCCTTCCAACCCAAACCATTCTGTGATTCTATGATAATCCAGCGCTTTGTGATAAGATGTTCTCAGGGAAGCCAGTGGAAGCAGGCTCATGTCTCTGGCAAAGGAACCATGCTTGGCAGGAGTGCTGTGAGAAGTTGGGGCTCAGGTCTAGCCTTGCCCACCAGTAAGGTCAGGTCAGGGATACAGAGCTTCAGTGCACGGCATTCAGTGTGATGGGCACAGAGGTCGTCTCATTTCCCAGCCACAGCGTGAGAGGAGAGGTACTGATCAAACTGGATCTGAGCTTCACACCTCACCCAGACCTCATCAAACGGGAAACCAGCTCATGGGACAGCAGTAGCTCTACCTACCACCTTACCTCTCCCCTAAAGACAATCAGGGACAGAGCCTGGAATGACTCTGCCTATTTCAGTTGCTTTGGTGACACTCGCCATGTTTCCGGTTGCAGGGCATTTGCTGTTTAATGATAACTCCTGGGAAAAAACCCCACCCTTCTAATTGCAGTCACATTTCTTGCCTCTCCCCTCCTACCAGGTTGTTAAACTGTTAAATGTTTGCTGCATTGATCTAAACAGCTGAGCACGAAACAGTGAGCTGTAGTTGAGACCTCCTGCAAGCTCAATAAACTTAATGGACATCCTCAAGAACTTTAACTGGGAAGATTTAGTTCACGAAGGAGAAGGAAACAAACACCCGGAGCAGCTTTGTCTGCCTGTTGTCCCTCATTTTGCCAGAAACAGCTGTTCACGCTGGGATTAGCTCAGAGGTTTGTACTGAGCAGAGGCTGACTCACAAGAACAAAATCAGGAGATCATTACCTCTCAGTGCAAGCTCCAACTACTTCAGGCTGCACAGGGAGAGAGAAAATTAACTGGAGTAAGAGCCCAACATGCAGAAGTGCTGCCCAACTTTCCTGCTTGACAGGAGAGCGGGAGATGGGAGCATCTCGGCTCGGCAGGACCAGTGCTGCTGTGTCGGGATGGAGGAGGTGGCTGGGGGATGGAGGAGGTGGCTGCTGAGAAGACAGAGGTGGCTTGTCATACTGCTTGTCTCGCTCTTATGCCTTCCCTTAATGGAGCCCATTTGTTCAGGATTCGTGTGAGACAAATGCTCAGAACAGGAGGAAAGAAATTGATTATTTTACAAAGACCCTAATTAGTCAGAAATTTCACATCCCTCCAGACACTGAGCGCATCATTTCTGGGGTGAGGAGCAAGCTATCTCCCCATCCTATCGAGGGAGGTGGTAGAATTTTCCCCCTCATGTGCATTTCCCTTCTAAGGGTTAGGCTAGGGGCATCGGTTTGGTTGGTAAAATGGGTGTTGTGGGGTGGGAAATCGTGCTGGACTGATTGTATGCAGGGCAGCATTGGATGAGCGCTCTGCATCCTCAGCTGGTCCTTGCCAAACATAAGGAAGGACCATTCTTTGGCCCAACAGGACAATTTAATGTGAAATAGATTATCAAAGGCAGCTGCTGATTTACCAACAATATATGGCTCTGGAACAACTCGTTTTCTGACACGGAGGAAAGCTCTGGAGGGGAGGAGAGGAGGAAGGAGGTTAAAAGGTTGCTTGGACAGTCTTTCACAGTGAAGCTGTGTTTATCATTCAGGGGCTCCTCTCTATGCATCCTGGTCAGGGGATTGCTTGTGGTTGGAAACAGCTCTGCAGTCTCTTCCTAAAAGTCCAGAGTAGCCCACAGGGCTTCACCAGACAGACTCTCACCCCCAGTTTAATGCTGATGTGAACTCAGGGTCACCTTTCTATGTGTTTCTGTCTTTCAGGCTAGGACTTCCTCCCCCCTTCAGCCCTGTAACATAATAAACAGTGACCCAAAATGATCAGTAAGCCCATTCCTCCATGGGTAAGTCATCATTGCCTGAAACAGAGCAGTCTGCACTTCCATCATCTACTGGTGGCTGCTGCAAAGTCCTTCTTTTTTCTGATTTTTTTTCCCCCCACTACTCATAACTCAGTGTCATGGCCCAATATCTAAACCACAGAGCACCAAAGCCCATAGGAAATCCCACCAGACAACACAACCTAGACTTGCTGCATCAGGGTTTAGGTACCTCGCTCTGAAGATGGTGTTTATAAGCCATCCAGACTGACCCTGGGCCTTTTGCCAGTGTGACCATAACGCATGCAAGTGAGACCGCAGACAGGTTAAAATGCAGTCACCTCCAAGCAGGCTTGTTCAAAGCAGCCACATCTGTGGGACAGACAACCGAAGGACACAGGGCTCAGCTGCTGTGGCAGGAGCGGTTTCAGCAGAGTGCAATGACGTTGCACCTTGGTTTGCTATAATTAATGTTCCTGAAGTCCCTTCCATATTGGCCAATGACCTGGAGATGTGTTTTACTACTCAGTGTCACCAGTTCTGCCTTGCAGGAATGGTATATACATCCTGGTATATACGTTCTGGCACCATCTCTTTCTTCTCCAGTGGGGAAAAAGATGAAAGTTCATGTTTTCCCTGTGCTAGGTCACAAAGTGTTATTTTGGGCACCTTCCAGAACTAATGCATTACTTGTCATCTTGCAGAGTGAGGACAACGTAAGGTTCTGCCACATGCCGTATTGATCCCTTGACTTGATTAGTCGGTGTATCGAATACCCCTGCTTTTCTAATCTAATTAATGCAAGATAAATACTCCGCGTTGGGGCCTGGAGTCACGTTCTAAGAGTAATCAGGGAGTGGGACTGATTAAAACCAGAAGGCTTCAGAGGTAATTTATGGACTACTTGACACTGCTGGCAGGTTGGGGTGTTTTGGAGGGCTCCATGTGGTCTCTGGCTCGAAATTACCTCTTTGGCGGGCTCTACGTCCAGATTCCACCTCATCCCTCAGTATGATAGCTTTTGGTTTGCAGGGATCTCGTCTCTGGGGTGAGGCACAGCCATGGGGGTCAGGACATCTGTTTTCACATCCCACCAGCAGTGGCACACTGTGCCAGAAAGGCAGACAAAATGCAGCATTTATGACCTTAAGGAAAACATCAAATGGCATGTTTTGATAAAAATATACAGCGCCAGACAAGAGGACTTTGCTCTTGTTTAGAAATCTGTAAACCAATAGAAATAAGTGATTGAAATGTAGCTTAACTCCAGTTTGTCCCTGTTTCAGTCCAGATCTTGGTGTTTCAAGACAAGTGAATGCTCTGGGTTGATAGGTGTAACTGGACTAGGGAAGGGGATGATACTAATTCATGTCACATGCATGAATTAATTCACTCATCCCCACTCTAAGTAACACAATTAACTGTTGTGATGAAGAGGGAAAAGAAGCAGGGGGAGCTTTCATGGCCAACTAAGGGGAGTGTGTGCTGCAGATCTGGCAAGCTCCTGGGGAATGAGCTTATTCCCAGTCACCTCCTGATGTAGATCCTTTCTCTGATGGCTGGGTGAATGGTCATAAGAGATTCATCTCCCCCCTGCTTTGTGTTGTCCTCCGTCGGTGGGGGCTCTTATGACACCCTGGACAGATGATGTTCATGCCCCCACACCTTGATCATAGAGTCATGGAATGGTTTAGGTTGGAAGGGACCTTAAAGACCATCTAGTTCCAACTCCCCTGCCATGGGTAGGGACACCCTCCACTAGCCCAGGTTGCTCCAAGCCTCATCCAGCCTGGCCTTGAAGACATCCAGGGATGGGGCATCCACAGCTTCTCTGGGAACCTATCCCAGTGCCTCACCAGTGCCTTGATGAACATATGGGCGTGGGATCACCTCCTGCAGCCCCTCTCTGAGCCTGGGAACACATTGCAACAGAGAGTAGACATGCCATGGAGGAGAAGTGAGGAGCAGAAGGATGGAAATCCAGTGCAGACTATGGAGAAAGTGGTCTTGAATGTCTCTGGAGTCCACCAAAGGGTGGGACAAGAGTCTTCTGTGAGATGAAGAAAGGTGGTGGTGGGCAGTGAGGATTGGGCCAAGGTCTGTCTGCCCTGACTGCAGTCACACCGTGCTTGGGATGGCGTGAAAATTTTTCCAGGGATTCGGGATCAGGGGCACAGGGTCACGATGGCAATGGCAGGGCCATTTATTCCAATTTCTTTCTTTTGCATATGAGTTTTCCCAGGCGAGAGCACAGCGTGTACGGCCAGGGGAAGGCAAGGGCAAGTTCAGCAGCCAGATGTAATTGCATTTTCCTCCACAATTGCCCCCCGGGCTGAGCCAAGGCCCTTCTGCGCCTGTCTCTCTCCTCACAATGCATCATAGAGAATTGGTGTAAAATCTAGTTAAAAGGCCAGTCTCGGGTCTCAGCTGCTGCCGCACAAATTGTGGATGAATTTTTCTTCTCCCGTATACGCCTGACGGGTTTTTGTCATCCAGCCCCATATGGCTGGGTTGCATTTCTTCTCTCGGCTTGGTCACTGGTCTCTCGTCACAGCTCCGCTCGCTGCTCGTGAGCTCTTTCCGAACAAGGCTGTACTTCAGGCTCCGTGTTTTACAGCACTGTCATTACAGCAGGATATCTCTTCCTCCACGTGTAAAAGGGAGCCCAGGATTGATGGGGTGTTGGAGTGGGTAATCACAAATCCAGCTGCCCCGAGGTAGCTGCGAACAGAGATGGTGCAGGGCAGGGGGGGAAAGGGTAGTGGGGCCTGAGGGAGCTTTGTAGGGTACATTTATCACACTGTTGGCGGGGAGATGCAATTTATACGGATGGAGCATAAATCCTGTTTGAGTTGCGCAAGGCTCCATCTGGGCAGCTGAGCACCTGGGACTGCTGTGATGCTGGAAGCTGGGGCCTGAGATGGTGCCGCCGTGATCATCCTGCCAGCTCTCCGTCTCTTCCCCTTGCCTTTTTTACTCTGCCCTTTCCCCTTTTGGTAACCCCCATCCTCTGCCCACCTAAGAGCAGGCCCTTCTCCCAGGCTTGTGGTGCTGGCTCTGTGGAGGGGAGTGCAGGTGAGCAGGACAGACATTTCCGTGTGCTCTGCTCACCCTGAGGCATTTCTGCCAGAGTTACTGAATCCATTGGAAAACCTCTGCTTTCTCCTCACCAAGCTGTTTACCTGGAGCAGGTTCTGCTCTAGGGGTTACTCTGAAAAGACTTCATGGTTGGCAAGATCATAGAATCATGGAATTACACAA
>NW_010251971.1:0-9230 GCF_000690775.1 Eurypyga helias | reverse complement strand
CCCCCCACCTTCCTGGTAGCCCCTTCAGGTACTGGAAGGCTGCAGTAAGGTCTCCCTGGAGCCTTCCCTGCTCCAGGCTGAACAAGCCCAACTTCTCCCAGCTGTCCCCATGGCAGAGGTGCTCCAACCCTCGGAGCATCTTCGTGGCCCCTGAAAATGATCTTGGAAATGGTCTCATTTTGCTTATGCCCAGACCATAGAGGGCATCTCTTATCTCCTTGGCTGTCCCAGTGACAGTCCCTCCATCCCATGCACCACGGCAGTGGTCCCATGCAGCATGAGATGGTGATCCTTCTGCTTCATCACACTCGGCCTTTCATGCAGGGAGGGTATAATCACATTTTCTGAGCCCAGGAGCTGTCGCTGTGCTTGTGTCACGAGCGGGTGGGGTCCTGTGGGCTGGTGGTTGCAGAGGCACCCTCATGGATCTCCACCCTGCCCTACCTCACGTACCCCCAAAGCATTTCTGTGTATCACTGTCATCATGCTGGGTGTTTTGTGCTCAACAGTTGCTTTCAGGGATGCTTGGGACCTTTTGGACTGGGGTACAGCTGTTGTGAAGCATGGTACTGCCTGTCCAGGGCTGGATTTAGTGGGGATAGGGATGCTGTCATACTGGCTCTTGCTGGGATACATGCCGTACCTCCATACGCTTCCCAACAACCTACAGCGCGTATTCCCCCTACATCTATTAATCTTCCTCCTCACATCTGATGGGAAAGCTTGTCTGCTTTTTCATTATCCTGAAAAAAAACTCTTTTCCTTTTGGTCTTATGTTTTGGAACGTGGAATAGTAATTCCTCCATTATTTTGTCCCTGTCATTGTACAGTCACTCTTCCCTGGATTTAGGCCATCCTTTGTGCATCCCAGTTTCCACTTCCAATTTGCAACTGCAGATTTGCGATTTGGCGAGAGTCTGCGGGCACACGCGCGGAGGGGATCCTAAGAACTTGGAATGAGCCTCGGAAATTAAATAATAAATGAAGGCACTCCTCCCTTCCCCACACAGGCCACGTGTTGCTTCAGCAAACGTTGAATAAACCACCGAGCTGTGCGGTAATAAATCTTTCATGAGATTAGGACCATCTGAACTTCAGCGATTGTGTGGAGAATGTATAAATTTCACATGCAGATATAGTGTAAAAAAAAATATCTTTAGATTAGTTATTAACTTTGGAAACACTTGATGAGTTTTGATTCATTAAGTGTTTCACAGTCTTGTTAATTTAATAAGTACCGATGAGGCTGTAATGTAAGACAACAATCAGTAATTTGGAGGGGGGAAATAATAAAGTAGTCATTACACAGCAGAATGTTTAATCAAAGAATGTGGAAACTTACAGTTTCACATTAATTTGAAAAGGTTGGAGATTTAAAATTAATATTAGCTCTGACACAGGGAGGCTTTCTCTACAAGCAGATAGGGCTTACATAATTGCTTAGAACAGAATTAAAATGCCTGTAATTTTAATGGCTTCACCTCTTTAACTGGATCCCCAGGCTCCATAGGTAGAATAGAAATAGAGCTAAAGCGGTCGTGGTCCTTCAAATCCTGAGTCAAACTCACCTGTGGAGATGTGGCTACCTGTAGCCTTAGGGTGACAAATCGCAGTGCAATTAGGCTCCCGTTGAGGAGTGTGCTTAAGCACCTGCTTAAATGTAAACTGGTATTGAAGTAGCACCCTGAATGGGAAAATCCGTAGGAAGGAGGTTAAGCACTTTATTGAATTTCAGACCTCCAAACAAACTGACAGTTCCCAGCCTCAGCAGGACTAAATGGAATGTTCAGAGGGAACGTGGGCATTTGCTGGTGCTCACTGCTCCTGAGTCTTGGGCTGGTTCTGGTTCCACCCAGCCTTAGCTTAGGGTTCCCTTGTGCCTCACACAGCATCACTGCTTTCTCTTGCCTTCCGGTTGGTCTGTACCTTAGTTTGGGTTAAACCTGTCAGTTTTAAGCAAGAGAAACTGAGAATGAAAACAAAGTTTTTGCGTGACTCTTCCTGGGTATCCCTCAGTAATTTTGGGACTCATTCCCAAATTTCAGTAGGACAGGGCACAGATGAGGATATGTGTGTTGTGATGACTGATGGTGGACAGTGTTCTCTGCTTGGGAAAAGATTAAAAGATCCTCACCCTAGGAGCAATATGGAGAATATGCACAGGCGAGGCACGTTGGAAACTTGCCTGCAGAGCAGCTTCCAAATGGCGTGTTTGCTCAGCGTATACCAAAGCCCCAAAAACCCAACGGAAATTGTCAGATCTGGGGCACTGTTCCATAACCGAGTGTAGGAAAGGCCATGTGCAGATAGAGCTGTCAGAAATAGATGGGAGGAGCTGAAATGGGGGTTGGAACCAGATGATCTTTAAGGTCCCTTCCAACCCAAACCATTCTGTGATTCTATTAAATATCATTTTTCATAGCTTTGTCACTGACTTCAGTCCACTGATTCTGTAGGATTAAGACGGTGTCTCAGAAGCCATGATGACACCCTCAGTGGGCAAATGTGGGCTTACAGAGGTGTTGTGATGGAGTTTCAGGAACCACAGGGATGTGGGAATGTTGCTTTGACAGCAAGTTGTTTGGATATCTAGGTGATGTTCTGGGATATCTCCTCCAGAGTCCTACTCAAGGCTTAAGAATAGACAAAGAAATAACCAGTCATTCATGAATCCATCCCACATTTTGCTCAGAGCCTGCAGCTGTGTAAGAAATTTGGGAATTTTGGCAGTGCTCTGCAAATCTCAGACTTTGGTGTTCCTCTGGTGTCCTCTGCTCGAATGGAAAGATCTCCCAGAAAACTGAGACATACCAAGCAAGACTCAACTAGCCTATGTCCACCACGGAGATGTCTCCATCTGGCTCATTACTTGAGGCTTCATTGGCAGTCGATGAAGAGTTTGACATCTCTTTTTATGCTGTGCCCCATCTCACTTATTTAGGTGTCTGTTCTAGGATTAGACTGCCTGTGCCTGTAAGTGGGTGTTTGTCTCATGGAGAAGAAAAGGGCCAGGTGGACGTTGCTTCTGGGTGGCCAGCTCCAAGACGACAAAACCAAGTCATCGCCTGAGTATTTCTGAAGCAGGGGCAGCTGGGTGCGTTCTTCTCAGAGCTGCTGCTGCTTCACGTTTTCCCGGGCAAGCCACATAATTCTATGACTGATTATATTCACATTTCTCCTTATCCCAGTAAGTACAGCCTATCCATGACTCTTCATTTAGTGCGGTGATGTGGAGGGCAGGGCAGCACTCTCCAGCTAAGGAGAGTGGGAATGATGGTCTGACAAGCAGCAGGAACAGGCAAATGTGATCTAATTTGTTCTCTGTCTGGATTCAGCTTAGGTGACTGGAACAAATCTGTCCTGCAACAGTTTGTCATTTCTTCAGGTGGGCTGTCCAGACTTCCTCCCAGCCGAGGGCAGGGAGAGCAGAGCGCGGTTCCCTCAGGAGGCCTAGTCGCAGGGAAAGCCAGCTTGTGATTCAGCTTGGAGAGCACCGTTAGCAGGCAGAAAAGGTGGAATAATTAGATGGATTTCAGGCCTGCGTGGGCTCAGTGTTTGCTTTGCTGCTGCTGGATGTGTCCTCTGGGACTCCTGAATATGGAAAAGGGCTAACTTTGATATAACAAGAGCAGAATCACTGTCCAGTTTGCAATATTCTTCCATCCTGCTTCCAGCATGTAAGTCATCAGCTCTTAGTGTGAAAAAGGATTTTTACTCTACCTTTTTCTGCTCTCCCTGGGAATGAGTGAAGATCCTCACTGTATTCTGGAAGAGAGCATCCCACACAAAGCAAAGCTGGTCTCTTTAAAGGAGTCTGTCGGTTTGGTAAGGAAGTGTGTATGTTTTTTTTGGATCTCAACCACTTTGGAGAACAACCACCCTTTAAAGACAGCCAAGAGACCAGTTAAAGGGTAGTGCACACACTTAATCTTCTCGCAGCCTGTGATCAGATTTGTATTTTCTCCTCCACCAGACATGTATATGGATGACTGTGGCCAGCAAAATGCGTACTGTGGCCTCTTTCAGTGGGCATTAATTATTGTTATCTACATGAGGTTAACATGAGCTGTTGGTTAGGGTCTCCTTAGTCTGGTCAAGGCCTTCAGACTCACTGTCCCCCACCTTGGGTGCATATTTTGTCTTGCAAGCTACTGGGGAAAGGGCTGCTGTCTTTTCTCTCTCTAATATACAGCTGTTCATTTCTTTCCCTTCCTTCCAGGAGAATAAAATGAAATTATTCTTTTCTTTGCAGAACATTTGAACCATTGTTTGTTTAATGTCATTTTGGTAAGAGGAGGAAAAAAAACACCAGAAATATCTGAATTTCAGTTTGATCCCAATTAGTGGGTATATTCCTTTATTGAGGACTGGCAGGCAGAACAAGGGGAAAAATTGTTAACTGTCAGTTTTCTCCTGACTTCTACTCCTGCACAGCTGCAACCTTCTCCCAGGTTTTTTACATTATTTCCTGTTCCCTCTGAACACATTTGCTCTATATTTTGTTCAGTTCTCATGGGTTGTACCCTGGATTAATAGGTCATACTTCTAAATGATCTACATTCTTCCAAATAAAGTTCTCACTAAGATTTTTTTTTAATGGTTATTTTTATTATGTACTTTCATGGCATCGGGAGATGAATAACAATAAGGAAGCAAAGGCGCCCAATATTCATGAGATGATTGCAAACTACCATGTGTTTATGCTCAGCAAAGACACCTCTTTGGGAGTGAATAGTATTTTCCTAATATATCTATGTGGATGGATGGGTGGATGAGTGGGTGGGTGGATGGACGGATGGATGGATGGATGGATGGATGGATGATTTGTAACTTCTACTGATTTTGCCACAAAGAACAAATCAGATTTTCCAACAAGTTCTGCACACACTGCTATGGTCCTGCCAGCTCTGCCAGGTTATGTACCAGCGGATATGGAGGAAACGGGAGGTCGTCTTGGAGAGGGATGAGATGAATTTTAATAAAATTTGTCTCTTTTCTGTGGCAAAAGGTGCGCAATCTTCTGTGACAGTGGAGTGGGAATGAAAGGACTGGCTTTGAAGGGGAAAGAGGTAGCAAAAAGGCACAAAAGCCTGTAATGATTCTGTAATGATCATGGGAACAGGGAAAAATGTTGATGTAGGTGAGGAACGATGAAACTAATGATGGCTGACGTGTGTTTGATCAGAAGAATGGTGCAGAAGAGACCTGGAGGGGATAGGATTTTGGGTACGCACATATTTGGGTGTTGGCATGTGTGTACAGACATCTGGTTAAGCAGCAGATTGTTACAACAGGTATTTAGAGGTAGGAATTGGTAATTTAATTTCTTATGCTTTTTTATTTTATTTTGAAAATATAAAAGAAGCATAGCATTCAACCAAAGTTCTAAGCACAGGGTTTTCTCTCTTCTGAAATGGAATTATTATAGCCTCGTCTGTATAGCCAGTTGGTCAGATCCAGAAAGGGAGACCCTCAGATTTGAGGAACCTAGTCAAATGAAAAGAAAGAAGGGAATAAGGGTGTTGCACTTCTGCTGATAATTTTGAGAGCCACGGGGAGTTTCCCAGGGCATGTCTTAATTGACTGTCATGATGGCGTAGCCCATGTTGTGGTGCAGGGAGTCCTCGTAGTGGTGGAAGTAAGTGGTACAAAGGTGGAAGGAGAGGCTGGAAGCACTTTTGTGTGGCTGGGTGATAGATCTACAGGGAAATCTTGCATCTTGTCTAGGGGAAGGATGCTCTGACCTCAGACTGCTGAGGGATTAATGCAGAACATGAAGTACCAGGCACAGCCAAGAGCTATAAATAGCCAGGAGCTTTCAAATCCAACATTTCACCACCACCTTCCCAGGAGTGGTGGCTCAGACCATTTTCAGACTCGGAGAGTCTGAGTGCAGGAGCAGGGCTGCGTTGATCTCGCACACCACACAGGCTTGGCTCTTTGACCCTTGGGGAAGCAGCTGTGAGCCGGTGGGGATGAGGGACAAGGACGTTCTCAGTGCATCGTGCTTGGCCATGCCATGGAGGAATTGGATGCTGCGATGAGTCAGTGCGTAGCAGCAGTGCTAGTGATCGGGACGGCTGTTCCTGAGAGTATTTGCAAAGCAGACGCTGGCCCGGAATTAACTCCATCTGTTTCAGAAGCAGGGAGTGTGCCGCCTGTGTTGTATAATGCCAGAGATTTCACATCGAGCTGAGCAGTCCTGGTTCACTTTCCAACAAACTCTGCCTTCCACAAGTCATTGCGTGACAGCTGTCCCAGGGAGAGCAGTCTGCTGGGCTGGACAGATGCACGGACCTGTCCAGGCTGTCAGACGGCTTTCTTGAGCAAACCCTGCAGGAATTTCTCAAATCCCTCTGTAGCCCCTAACCATATTCCACATACCAACTGTGATAACTTTAAGGGGACGGTAAACAATCCAGCCTGCTGTTCTTCAGCACTGCCAGGCCCCAGCTGTCTCTACAACCAGCAGAGAAATGTAAGGATTGCCTTCAAACCCCCTACTATATACATGTGCTGAATACACGTTTCATGACTGTTTCTCTCCATTCACTGCACAGGGAGCCACACCTGGCATTCTGGGGGTAACAGGGCACGGAGCTGGATGTTAGCTATTTATCTGTGGCTCGGGCACCACAGTTGTTGGGCTGGTGTCCTACAGTTGCTCCACCACCCTCTAAGATGATGCAGAGATGCCATAGGCTTACATCACAGACTGCAAGATGCCGTAAGACTGGAAGATGATCTTATTTTAGTGAATGGAAGTATCTGTGGCGTCCCTGGTGATATCCATGACTTAACTTCCCTGGCTGCATTGTCCCTGCTTTCCAAACAAGGTGTATGAAACAGTCCTCACTCCTCACTCATAATTTTCCACTTTCCTCTATTTTTTCCCTCTCCTGGGATGCCTGTTGGAACACAGAGATGTGTGGTGACAGACCCTGCAGAAGAGACCCCTGCTCTTGCCCAGTAGCTTTTAAATGGCTGGAAAAGAGAAGGCTCCAGGGAAATCTTATTGCACCTTCCAGTGCCTGAAGGGGCTACAAGGAAGCTGAGGGGGGACTTTTTGCAAGGGCCTGTAGTGACAGGACAAGGGGTAACGGGTTTAAATTGAAAGTGGGGAGGTTTAGATTAGATATCAGGAAGAAGTTCTTCCTGGAGAGGGAGGGGAGGCACTGGGACAGGTTGCCCAGAGAAAATGTGGATGCCCCATTCCTGGAAGGGTCCAAGGCCAGGCTGGATGAGGCTTTGAGCAACCTGGTCTATGGAAGGTGTCCCTGCCCATGGCAGGGGGGTTGGAACTGGATGATCTTTAAGGTCCCTTCCAACCCAAACCATTCTATGATTCTATGGTTCTGTGATTATAAACAAGTAGTAGGTCAACCAGCATGTTCCTATAGAGGCTACTCCATTTCTGATTTGTCTTCATCTTGGTACCAGTATGTTGCCTGGAGCCACAGCCTTTACCTCGAATACCACCATGATGGGCAGCAGAAAGTGGTACAGCAGGTTTCTGTAAGGCACAAGGCTGAAGTGTTTGCAGTTGATGCCATCAGCAGAGACATGTTCCCCATGCCCTCACCAGATCTTGTCAGAATTAACGAGGGGCATGAGAACGCTTATCCAACCCAGAACAGTGGGCTTAAGTCTGTTGATGCTGCATTTTTGAAAGGGTTTTAATTCTCCTACTGCTGGACAAGCCTGCCCTAGCAGTACATGCTAAAATGCAATGTAGTACGTTGCTAAAATGAAATGTAGCATGTATTTACAGTTAATAATAATTAAGCAAAACTGAAAAAATAGCCTGTGCATCACAGGAAAGCGTGTGGGATTTTTTCTGTATCTGCAAGTCAGCTAATGTGTTTAGAGAAAATGAGGTAAATAGAAGTATCACCCTGTAGTAGATCTAATAATGAGCTAATATGTCTGGAAAAGACAGGTATGCATTTAGAAACGGAAACACTCTGGGTATTCAAGTCTGACCCAAAACTGTGCCTGTTGTATTCAATTTTGAGTTGATCTAATAAAAGGTGGCAATTAGATCCATCCTGTTCTATTCTGTTAACATTTTATATAGAGAGACACGGATACAGAGGAGCAAGAAATGGGTTGGAACTGGTTGGTGGGTGCATTATTGGGATGGGAGCTGTCCCTACAGAGTCTGTGTTTTCTTTGGTGTCCAGAACACTGCAGTCTGTGCTGAAAACATTAGTACCTGCTCGTATGCAGTCACTCTAGGAAAAGACGACACTCAGGAGGTGAGAGATGAGATGGAAATGAGGCAACCTACATTTCCAGGGTGGGGTGACCACCCGGCTGTTCTGATCACGTTGACAGCTGTATCTTTTGTTAAAAGGGGAACCATGATTTAATTATATTTTTTCCAATTTTCTTTTATTCATGTTCCTAACAGCATTAGAGGTTGTGAATACCCCATTCCTGGAAACATTCAAGCTCAGGTTGGAGAGGGCTCTGAGCAACCCAATCTAGTTGAAGATGTCCCTGCTCGTTGCAGGGGCTTGAATTAGATGATCTTTAAAGGTCCCTTCCAACACAAACCATTCCATGATTCTATTAGAACTTTCTTCTTTTATTCATTTATTCGTCTTCTTCCCCTCACACTGCTCATAACATTTTTGGAAGGATTGAGGCAGCGAGTGAAGGCTCAGTGAGTTTCATGCATGCAGAGCTTTCCAGACTGCTGCTTTTGCCATCTGCATCCTGGACATGAGATGCAAGATGGATATTCCTTTCTCTGGCTTGTTTGACAAGCTTTGTGTGCAGCCATATAAATGATCTCCCCTCCAGGCAGTAGAAATGTCTCTGCTGGTGACATGGGCATATTTACACAGGGTACTTCTTACCAGACAGCATTTTAGGGGACTCTCTCCTAACAAGTACCTCTGTATCCTCCCACATTGGACACTGCGTGGGATCTGAAGCACATTGTGCACACATGGCATAGCACAGTGTGGGATGCACGGTGCAATGAACACTGTTATTATAAAATTCAGGAGATCAGGAGTGCACACCTTGATGTAGATTACAAATTGAGGACTTTTTACAAGGGCCTGTAGTGACAGGACAAGAGGTAACGGGATTAAATTGAAAGTGGGGAGGTTTAGATTAGATATCAGGAAGAAGTTCTTCACAGAGAGGGTGGGGAGGCACTAGAACAGGTTGCTCAGAGAAGCTGGATGAGGCTTGGAAGGGGGATTGGAACTAGATGA
>NW_010251970.1:75083-91336 GCF_000690775.1 Eurypyga helias | reverse complement strand
AGCGATGCCCAGGGTTGTTATGACTTCCTACCTGAGCAGACCATCACACAAAGCACATCAGGAACATTTGCCCAGGCAGCTGTCACTGCAGTTGGCAGAGACTGGGGAAGAGAGGATGTCAACTAGGAACTTCCCTACTGCATACCACGGAAAAGAAAGGCTGCTGTTGTGTGTGCTGCAGGAAGGCAAAGATAGAGGTAATAGCTGAGACAGTGAAACTGTTACTCAAGCTGCATATCAAGTATATAAAATACATTAAACTGTTTAGAAAACAGGCGTTTAGTTTGCTCCAGGTAAAATAAGAATAAGCAAAGTCACACTATGTTCAAAGACAAGAAGTTAGAAATGGTAATTTTTTTATGAGATTATTTATCCCACCTCCATTTCAGTGCTGCACTAATGCTATTTGCAGTAAATTATATCATGCATTTTTTAGCCTACTTGTGTTAAGAGTCTCTAGTGATATCTCCATTGCGTTCTTTGGGGGCGGCTCCACAGGATGCATACCACCTCACAACTGGAAAACAGTTCCTTCCACCAGTCTACAATTTTCTTTTCTTGCTTTAACTGTAATTCTATTACCCCTAATAACGTTCTTCCCCTCTTCAGATCTTATAAAAAATATCTCTCATGAAGTGTTCATTCCAGAAATCACACATACTAGTGCTTACTGCTTTAGGCTTGGGTCCCACCAGTTCTTACTGGGCATGACTTACCCCAAATATAGGCTGGATCTTGTCACCAAAGCATGGTGCACACGCTGAATATATACTGGGATCTCCATTCAGTGAAGACTGAAATTGTTTCTTTAAACTAAAAATTTGCACAAGTATAACTCTGGAGTGGACATCGCTAAGAGTAAAGCATGCTTTCGCATGTTAGTAATATGCTGCATAAAGCTGCAGCATTATAGTTATCCTTTTTAATCCCACTAACAAGGTTTATTTCATTCATAAAACAATTCTAACACTGCCACTAGAAGTTGCATACGTTCCACTAGTACCAGCGTATTAATACTGGCGTGCCAGTGGGATTGCCTCGCTTTATTTATAGTCCAAAGGACATAGATTAGTCTGAATTGGCACAGCCCAGGCTCAGCGAAAACCTGATTTTTCAGGAGTCAGGCTATAAACCTGTCACCTTCCTCATGCCCTCGTGAAATACTCTCATACTGTCAGCCCCTACCCTGGAAGAGCTTATATATCTACAAAGACTGTGCAGTAACTTAGTCAGAGTTCAGTTGTCAGCAAAACTTCACTGTTTTTGGAAGTTGTGACAAGTTTGAACACAGTGCAGAGTAAGAGTCTCTTGAAATAAAGTGCTCCGTACTTTTAGGAGTGGGAACAAAGCATAGGAACAAAAGGGATGTCAAGTTGACAAAACAATATATACACACTTGTTTTACTTAAAGCTCACATAAAGTCTGGGCCACCTTCTGTGCTCCAGACAGCATCTATGCACTCGGCTCTTTACAGCAAGCCTTTTAACCTGTCAAATGCTCTTTATTTGCCAGTGTCTCCTGAGTCCTACTAAATCTCAAAGCTTATTTAAGGCAAGCAGTTGATCATCTGCAGTATTCTTCAAATTTTGAAAAATGGTAATTATTAGAACTGTTTGCCACATCTTTGCCTATGTGCAACTTAGCCATGTCTGGGCCAGCTTTTTGTAATCCTATGGAAAATAGAACAATAAAGAAACCGATATAGATGGATGTGTGACATTCATGAAAAATTATATTCCCATAACCTTCAAGAAGACAGGCAAGTAATTTTCAGTCTTTCCATGCACCGGTCCCCCCAGCTTTTTAACTAGGACTCTTTCTCCTTTAGGAATTCACTGCTGCACGTTCACAATGTCTTTGGCTCTGAAGCTCCTAGAAACAAAGACAGCAGCAACCTATCATCTACCACAACTGCAGGAAGAGTAAACATGGATTTTGGTTTTTTCAGAGCATGAAATCTCTACTTAAACTTTTTGTCCAATAACTACAGTAATGGTGAGGTAATTATTGAATCTTTCTCTGTATTACCAGTGTACTGCCAGCACTTTCAGATCCATCACAGTACTCTGTGTGTGTGTGTGCACATGCGCTTAATTTTTACAACAGGTTTACTCAATTTGTAAAATAATTTCAAAACAGACAGCAGAAAGCAATTAAAAGTAACAGGAAATCTCACACATTAAAAATAGCTCTAAGCAACCAGGCAGAGTATCAGATAAAGGACTTTGCAGAAACATGACGTTTAAGGCAGAAGCTCAAACAAACTGTTCAGATTTGCCACGTTCTGAAGGTCAAAGAATCCCTGGTTTTGGCAGACCAAAAGCATGATGAATGCCAGAGTCCAGATCACTCTGTCATGGACAGTCTGTGTCCTGTCCAGTTTTTATAATGAAGGACTACGGGAAACTAAGCTGATTTTAGGAGCCAGAATAGAACACAGGCAATTAATAAGACATGGTGTATAAGACTTCAGACCCAAGCAAGTGCTGTATATATTAACATCTGCAGACTACGCAGCCAATGAAATTCATCTGTAGTAAGCTCCCGAAAAAAACCCACGTTAAGCCAAACAGGCCACACTATTATTTCAAAAAGACGCTACATTCTTCATTATCTGAGGTTCTAAAAGGAGAGTGTGGTGCAGAATACAGTACACACTGATGTAAACTTGGGAAGGAAGGGAGAAACAGTCAAGAGAAGAAAGGACAGAAAATACTAAAACTCTGTTCATAAGCAAGAACAGAGTAAAATGCTTTCAACTACTTGCTGTAGCTTTGAAATCCAGAAGACAACAGTATCTTATTAAGCATGTCAGGAAGCATCCACACAGCCAGCACCACCACCCACCCCACCCCCCCCCCCCCCATCAACCAGAAGATACAACTGCAGGCACAGCTGGAATTTTATTGACCAAATCAACAAGAAAACACAGAGGACAGGACCTATATCAATAACTGGAGCAAGATTTCTCTTATATGACAGCAGAAGTTTGATCTTTAAGGAATTTCAAGAAATAACTGGTATTTAAGAAACATGCCAGTGATTCCAAGCCATGATTTCTGTATTGCATGAAACAAGCACTTTGCTGCAGAGTCAGAGCTGAATACACTCATTAAAACCACAAGAACAGCAAAGCAAGCCACTGAGACCTGCAAAAATTGCTGGTTAAGGCAGTGGCTTTTAACTTGTTCTGTCAAGCCCTGGAAGATCACAGGCTACTTGTGCCACATCTCTTGAAAGGCGCCTAGGAAAAAAAGATGCCTTTATGCTGTACTTCAATCTAGTTATGGAACATACCTACCCAGGTGTGCAACATCACTAAGTATCTAAGCAAAGAAGAATGAAGCCATTAAGAAAAACAGGCAGAGTCAGGTGCCCCGGGCTGCCCAAAGAGCCTGAGATAAACAAGTTTCCACACTCCACAGGTAGAACACTGCCTTCTGCATCTTACAAAGGCTCAAAGACATGCACTGGTTTTTAGTCGGCGAGAAATGTAAATGCTTCTGAAAACAGGAGTTACGGCAACAACTGCTGACCGCAGAACAAGTATGAACTCCTCTGATGGACTTTCAGCTTCCCTGGTGCATCCTTTGAGAAGACAGCATGGGGAAGAGGTGCAGTCCCTTAGAGGAAGGCAGCCTTGCTTCTACTACAGGAGCGCATGAGCATGTAGCAGGATGGAATCATCAGCGGGGCAGGGTACAGTGGATGAAGAGAGCAGAAAGTAAAGGCTGATAACAAGAATCACTGGTGAATTGGCTGCACGAACACTGAATTGGAGGAGGACCCCCTGGTAGCCCAAGAAGCCCTTGCAGAGTTTGCAATAAAAACATAAATAGAACCCATTTAGTCCAAAGTATCGCTTGGGGTGGGGCAGCAAGGGAGACTGCTTAGCATAAATTAAAGGCCTGGGAAGATTTATTTTAAAAATAACCTGGATTCCTATCAGTCACTTTGAAAAATAAACACGTTAAAACACACCAAAAGAGGTCTTCCAGCAGAAAGAACTGCCTTTCACTATGCATAATATAGGACTTGCTTAAATTATTCTTTGTGAGGCTTATAAAATACCTTCCTAACACATTCCTTGTCCTATACTCTGCAAAAAATCCCATTACTATTCCTGTCTTCTTGCCTTAAGATAATAAATAATAATAAGCTCACTGTCTACGAGGTTTATGGGTGTTCAAAGTTACCAGTCACCTGCCGTTTCCAAGCGAAGTATAAACCCAAGGAGACTTACCCTTGAGGGAGTTGATAGCAGCTGAGCTGGTGGTATTGACCCAAAGCTTCCTGAACCCATACCGTTGCAGAGCTTATCGTAAAAATGTTGCTCTTCTGTCAAAAGAGGCTTCCACTGAACAGCTCTGTGAAAGCAGCTCCCATTCCCCATACTACTCTATAACATCAGACTGGAGGCAAGGGATGCCAAGTAACAGAGCTGTGCTTTTGCGTGTTCGGCAGCAGCCTTCATTCTGTCTGCTTCCTTGCGTCCACACTTCTCCCTCATAGGGGCATTACACTTGAATAGCATATGAGGAATAGAAGGAACAAAAAAGGAGAGGAGATCTGACAGAAAACATAACAGAATTTAAATATATGCAATGCATAGGATGGTGTGTGTCAGATAAGGAAGAGTGAGAGAAGAGGAAAACAAACATAAATCAGGTTGTAGAGGGAAAAGAAAGGAAGAAAGAGTATGGTGGGGTGAATGGGAAGAGACTAATCGCCCTTTCTCAATCCCCTCCCAAGCTCCTCTAACAAGCTCTACTTCCTTTGCTAATTACACAGTAGAACTGAAGCAGCCGGACATGAAATAATGCTGAAGTTAAAAGTCCTCAGCTCTGAGTTCCTGAGCGAATAGCAAAAGGCCAAATTAGAAAACACTGGAGAAGCTGATTTGATAAGAGACTCCATGACATCATTATCACAGTGGGAATTCATACTTTGCTGCTTTCCTTTCCCAAGCTGTCTCCTCTGCTTATGGGCTAATGCTCCTCCCTGTGAGAAGCAAATGAATAAGGGACCTAACGAGAGCTGTATATATTTTCTATCACCATCACCAGCTCAAAGAAACTGAGTGGAAACTGAAAACAAGGTATGAAGTTAACCAAACAAAACTCAATAACCATGCAGGAGTTTTTGGTTCAGATAATTTCGGTCATATTCCACTGAGCAGTGAAGCACAGATAACAAATGACAGTGTTACTGCTAGCATTATATGGATGGAATAAAAATATTAAACTCTCAATGACAACCTAAAGACAAACCAAAGTGGACATAAAGTCTTGGCCAGAAATTAATTCTTTAACCACCACTGTTCTGTACATTTTTCGCTTTCTAGTATGATTTTTTTGTGGATTGGATTAGCTTCAGCATTGCTCCCATCACTTCCAGTATAAAGTAAGTCTTGTGAGACTTGCATGTAAAAAGTCAATTAAAACTTGAATAAAATTATTACAGACATCAAAAACCAGCTACTCCCAAAGTTCATGCCAAGATTCATATACACGTAATGTTTCACACAAACAATGTAAATTATTTCATGATGTTCTTTTCAATAAAAATGATGATGAATAAAATGTTCCCATTATCCTTCGCTAACAGATTTATTCAAAGTAAACCAGAAGTTAAAACAAGTAAGTTAAACACAAAAGGATTATTCTGTTCACTGATATTGCCAAGGTAATAGCTTCAGTTCAGTCAGATTGGCTACTATATCAACAGTAAAAGCAGTATTTTTCTTTAAGCCCCTGCTATGAAAAGTATGTCAATTTAAGGGATCATTTGTGCCTATTAAAGCCCAGCAAAAAAGCAGCGGGATTTTAAAGTTAGCAGCAGAATGCTTTAGATTCAAACATGTGTTGGGTGCTCTCCCGATGGGGGTTGCTTTCCTCAAGTGGGATTACATGCCCTGGTCTGGCAGATATTCAGGCACAGGCATAGCTCTCTAAGTGCATTGTGAAAATCAAGACGCAATCACCACGAATACATTTTTCTGTGGGGCTATGTCACATCATGTTTCATAACATAATTATAAAGCAGTAATATCATGTTTTGTAATGTAAGTATGCAAAAATCCATCACAAGTAACACACTGTAATTTCTAAACACATTTCTAAAACTGTGAACTTTAATATTCATCTCCTAAATGCAGCTATGACAAAACAGGTGGCTACTGTAGTGGGTTCCCACTCAACATACCAGAAAATTGCAGTGAGCATGGCTGTGTGCAAGCCTGACATGCAATTTCTATGTAAGAATCCAAAAATGGATACTTAAAGTCATACATTCATCATTTTAGTCTATTTTAAAAAGAATACTGTTAACTTCCGTTCTCATAAAGCTCCTAAAAATAAATACTCCAAACATAAAGATTTACGATACAAAACAATACCAATTTCAGAACAACAGTACTTTGATATACAAAGGCCATGAAAGATCATCCAGCACTTTGGTATAAACACACAATCTATTTTGTAATTCCCAGATGTGTGGGCTACCATCCCTTTCTTCAAAGATTTTATCTGATGTGTGCTCATATACACTTTGAAATAGACAAAGGTCTATTAAGTGCATCAAAGGCCTGAAAGAGAAGAGGCTGCGATCTGTTTGTGTGTATAGACAGTGAGCTATGGACAAATACCACCACTGTAGTGGCTTTCCATTTTAAAAAAAACACTCAACTTTATTTCCTTAATTTCCCTTCACCGACCTAATTTACTCTGACATTTCAACACTTCCCAATCATTTACACATTCTTGGCAATTAATTTACAGGCTCACAGGAATTGTAGCCTTTTCTAGTGTAGAATGGAAAACAATTTGCAAGCAGATAACCGACAGAGTAGTGCACATTTGTAAAGGTATTGTAAAGGGTGCTGATTTGACTGAGTCCTTTTATGAAATCTCAGCTAAATGAACAGGGAAGAGCCATCATGGACTATAATTGTAATTACAGCTCCACTGGACAATCTTATTCAATCAACATTTCTTCATGTAGCTATTTCAGCTTGCCAAAAATCCCCCAACCTTGGCAGTCTTCTAGTTCCTTATATGATTGATAGCATCCCTAGTCCATTGTAAATATTTTTCCCCTGTCAATTCAAGTCACTACATTGAAAGTCCTCAGGACACCCCACAGAGTATAATACTTCACACCTAACAGCGACACTGGCAAAGATCAAGGATGGAGAATGACATTTTAATTTAGTTGATGGGTTCAGCATACAGATATTTAGCAGATGTGACATATTATCCATATCTGTGCTCCCATTTCCACCACCTCCAGCCTTTTACCAATTAATTTAGGCCAATCGTCCAAACCCATGAAGCACCATGGAGTGAGGCACAGCAGTCAACCCATCCACAGATAGGATGATTAGCACTTAGAATGCAACTCTGTGAACCTCAACCATTATTTTAATGACACTTTATGTGCTAATTTTAAATATAAACAGCTGCTTCTCTCAAGTTCTAGCTACAGGATTTTGCTAAAAATCACTCTTAACATTACAATCTAAATTTGGTGAGATTATACCTAAACAGAAAACATTAATATTAGCTCCTCAGTGAACAGCAAGATTTGTGGCTTTGGGGGTTGGGCCTTTTTAAAACATTCTATATAAACTGGCTAAAATCAGGAAATAAACTGTGGTATCAATACCAACAATACCAATAAATGCCAACTAAACATGAAAACAAAGCATTTTAATAATAATAAAAAAAGTCTACAGACCTATACTCACAGTTCAAATCCACATTTTTCCTTACGAAAGGACTACAGAGTAAATTCCAGTTATGAGAACAACTGAAGAAATGAAGCAATAAAGTCCCAATGTAAAGTACATCTTCACTTCAGTTGGCCTCAGAAATGCACCCAAAATAGTGTGTCATCTGACCTGTCACTAGGGTTTCACAAAACAACAATTATTCTCTTCTTTTCTTTCTTCTACCACATTGTGCAAGGAAAATGGTAAGATTTCTGTAAAATATATTTTTTTAATTTGAGTTTATCAAGTAAGTTGAGTTTATCAAGAATGTATCTGGGGAAAACTACTCTGGAAAGATTAAATCTTCTATGAAAGAACTTCATGAAGTCCAATCTGTGATCATTTCCAGCTCTTGCAGAAACACATTCAGTTAATCTAGGTTCAATTCACCCCAGCCTGATGACCGGCAGTGGCCCAGCTTGACTTGTCACAGAGCATTTCCCCACTGCCAGACACGGCTGCTGCGAACAGTCAGCGAGAAGGAGAAATGATCCTGCAGGCAATTACATATGTCCTCCCAGAAGGGCTTCAAACAGGAGAGAGATCTTGGAAGTACATCGCAAGAGAAGACGCTGCGCAGAATGAAGTACAGCTACGTAGTGACCCATGTTTCATCTGGACTGCTGCATTTGATGCTATTGGAGATTTTATATATATATATTTTTTTTTAATATTTGCAGCCATGCAAGAGATCAAGCTTGTGGCTTACTGGGACTAGAATTGTAATTGCCACCCAGAAGCACTATTTTGTCCCCGTGGCAGGGGACTTCATCCTCCCCAGCCCCATGTTTGGCACAGTTTCTACCAGAGATACCCAAAACATTCATTAAAACAGGCAGAAATTTTCAAGGGGGAAGTCTTGAAACCTGACAGTCTGAAAGCAAGACTATTTCTGTTGCTAAGAATGTTTTTATGGAAAAGAAGAAAAGATATTTTAAAATCTTCCTGCTAAAGCTACCAGAGATAACTGTATGTCTGACTTTGCATTTTCAAATACGCTCCTCATTAGCCTGCCTTCATCTCTGGCACCTAGCTACCATCCCTCCCCAGAAAGGAGAGCATGAAGGAGGGAGGGAGACTACCCCCATTCCCTGGCTTGGCTTTTGAATACAGTTCCCCAGCCAACCACGCTGACCACTATTCACACTAGACCAACAAAGTCATAAAATTTTAACTTGCTGTAAAGCCACTTTGAACAAGACTGTATTTATACATCTGTATTATTAGATCTTTTTTTAGCTGGACCAATTGTGTCTCTTCTACTTCTCTCCTGTTCATCTACAGCAGACTTCATAGCAAGCAACACATACGAGTCTAGCCTGAATGGAGACCCAGTGAACTGGTGTGCACGCCAGTGTGCAAGCCAGCTATGCACTTAGAAATTTGGCAGAGAGCAGTGCTCATCTTTGACAGCGAAACTACATACCTTAAACCCATCTGATGAAGGGGCCCTGCAGAGAGGCCATGAACATCATGGCGAGCATGATGCTTTGTGCTGCCCATTGGCTCTGTGCTCAGGGGAGAACCTGAGCCAGGGTCCTCCTTTGACATGGGACCAATAGTTTGGGAGGTAGGAAAAATAGGAGAAACATGATTGCATTATCTTCAGACAGTAAGCATTCACTCCTCAGATCATTCAAGGCCAGGCTCTGTCCCCGTCCTGCGGTAGAATGCAGAAGGGAAGGTGCTAGAAGATGACATGGCACTGGAGTCAATCTGCTAATTTCTCTATTGGCTTTTTACAAAGCTATTAAGTTTAAAGCTTCCACTTGCTTTGGCTGTGGAGACCAACTAAATGTTTCTATTGTTAATTTAAAAAGAGATCTAAGGTTTATCTGCAGTAATAATAACAAAAATTCCCAAACAAAACCAAACCAGAAAGCCTACGGCTACTCATGTTGTTACAGACAGTCTCTTCCCACTTTTTTTGGCTGCTTCTCCTCCGTTCTCATGAACAGCAGTCTCCATGACTTAACCCCTCACCCCCGAGCACTGAACAGCAGATTCAGTCTTTTTATATGCTGTAAGGTTTCAAACAACATACTGTACTGATGCAGGTCACCTCCTCGGTCCCCCCAGCCATGGGGCTCGGGGACATCCAACTTTGCCCCTGGGTCAGGGAGATGGCCCCTCTCCAGACTTAGTCCTCAAGCTGAGGATTGCCAACACGCATGTTTTTAAAGGCTGTACTGATCCTTCAGCCTCTGGCAGCATCAGATCTCACAATCAAAGCAAGGAAGGCTTATTACAGAACACAGCAGGCAAGGAGTGGCACAAAGGGACTATCACTTTTTAAAATTAAACAATCAAGTCATTCAGGTTGCTTTCTCTGAAGCAAAAAGAAATTAAGTCACCTACAATGTTCTTGTGAGCTGCAGGCTCCAGTCTACGCTAAAGTCAGCTTCTGAGTGCACAGAAGCTGCGAGAGCCAACATTAATTCAGATCCAAGAGGCAACAGCATGGCCAGGAAGAGATGACGCTCATTTTGCACTAAGCTGCACGGCTCCGTACCCTGTAGTGCATATTGTGCCTCCCACCGCACTCAGGCCCTTCCAAGCTCAGAGCGAGCAGAACCCCTGACAGCAACTTACATTTTTATGGTTTCTCTTTCCTCCATTTCTGTTACAGTGCTGTGTAACCCTCTCCCAACCGGGGGCTGTAACTGTTAGAACCATGTGCTAAGACACCCTTCCCTTCATCTCCACCCTGCTCAGCCGTACTGCTGCTGCCTACAGCAGGCCAAGGGACACAACGGTTCAACAGCACACCTCCTTCAGCCACAAATGACAGATTTTCTTGAAACTGAAACCAGAAATGCATCATTTTCTGGTATTGGCTTGATAGCAAAGCATGGCAGACTGAGGACCTTTTTGGCGGGGGTCCTCTTTAAGCAAGCAGACAAACCACTCAAGGGCAGGAGTGCCACTGCAAAATATATAGCAATCAGAGAATTACAATTAAAAAAAAAAAAAAAATCACTGCAGCAGGAAGTTGCTATCCACTCACACACCACGCAGACCTCCACAGAAGTGCTCATTGCTGTCATACAAAACACTGTGCTGCAGAAGCAAACACGCTTTTCTGTAAAGCAAATCTTGTGAAATAACAGCTAAGCTCCAGCCTGCCCATTCTGGGTACAGCGAGTCCAAAACACAATGGTCAGCCACTTCAAGCACCATCTGACCTCTAATTTTTCTAGATATTTACCAGTTTGGAGTTCATGCAGATTCAGCCTTTGACTTGGATCAACAAATCATTGAGGCCACTGAGGTCCACAGGGCAATGGGCAAAGACAGGGTGTCCACACGTGGCTGCTGCTTCTCAGCACCATTCCCATGGGAAATCACAGGCAAAGTCTGGGCTGCAGCGCCTCTGGTGTGATATGTCAACTCTCATAGATGCCCAGCGGTTCTAATCCCCTGCTTAGACAAATGTCTGGCATCTGGGTAAGAGCCAGCTGGTGTGGGTCCAACTCGGATAAACTGGAAATGTTGGTCAGCACAGGGAAGCACTGGGACAAATACCCAACCTCAACATCTGTTCCCTATTGCATATCCTCCCAAATCGTCATTGATCTTGAAACACTATTAGGCTTCCCTCTGGTCCAAGATTAACCCAGTGAACAGATGTGTTAGTAACCCTCAAAGGCAGAATAGTTTGGTTGTGCAGGACTATTGCCCATCTTCTTAAGGAAAAAGGCTGATAACAGAGATGCCCTCCAACTCAGCAAAAGGGGAGCCAACCTCACAAGAAATAGGTCAATCAGGATGCTACTAGCATGATAAAACTAAGAACACAAAAGAGAATGGCTAGAAAGAACAAATGAATATTTATCTAGCACAATGAAGAAAGATTTTCAAGACAAATTTAATTGAAATTCCTGAAGGTGGGAAGAGAATATATTGTGTCTGCATCACACAACTAGAAACCTGGGTGGTGGACAGGAGATGCTCAAACAATTCATTCATTGGAAAAAAATTCAAGCTGAGAATAATAAAAACTACTGGGGTGGGAAGAAAAACATTACATAATTAAATGAGTAATTAAAACTTTTGTGGGAAAGGATGTGTGAGAGAGAGCAGGTAAAGGGTGACATACCACCCAGAAATGCCATTAGTAGTTTATAATGATATTATACTGATATTTCATCGATATGAGAGAAAATGGAAGCAGATGGTGATGCACAGAAACCACACACTGTCAGCTATAACTGCTGTAAGAGTTAAAAGGACACAAGAAAAAGTCTGCGATTACCAGAATTAAAACCCTAAATCTCTCTGCAGTATTTTAGGACAAAGAATCATGATTGTCATATGGCTCACCAAGTATAATGCAAAAAAAGAAGTTGTAAATACAGTATTTTTGTTCTATAGTTGAGAAAACACTGGATGACATAATATATTATGATGATAGCAGTGTATTTCTAATCCAACAGTAACTTAGAATGATGTTAAACAACTTTAGCAAAATAGGCAGTCCAATATCAGCAGGTCTGGATGACTTTGATTCAACAGCTAAGCCAAAAAGTTCTCTGGATCATTAATATTGATTTTCAGTAACATTTTTGAAGAATGTCCGTTTTGCATTCCTAAACATTTTTTAAAATAAAGATCAATTTTTATCTACAGGCTGCTCAGATTTAAACACGGTTAATTCCTTAATTTATAGAAATCGGAGGCTTGTGTTACACAATTCATACCACTGGATCACTGCAGACCTTTTTTTTTTTTCCCCCTGAGTCTTTATTTGTTTTAAGCGACTGGATTATTGAAGGTAACTACAGCAAACACTGATGAACAGCAATCAGGTGGCCAGTTCCAGGTATACACACTGGGCGTGACCCATGAAAAGAAATCAAAAGGTACAGAGAGGTAACCATCGCTGCTGACCCGCGGCGCTGTGAAGGCCACTGATGCTTTGACTAAGGCCTCAGACCAGATGCTGAAGAGCTGAGGTGAGGCTGGAGCCGTGGGAGTGCAGGGAGGCACAGTCAGCCCCTGCTGAGGGACAGCAAGGGGACAAGGTCAGGTAGAGGAGATGGCCCTGGCCGTGCAGCCAGGATGCAGTGTTTTGGCCAGGTCACCTCTGGCAGCGAACTGTGGTGCCATCCATCCATCCATCCATCCATCCATCCATCCATCCATCCATCCATCCAGGAGCCATTTGAGAGCGCCGTGAAGCACCAGCACGGCTCAGCGTCACCAGGACTGCAGCTGCCCTTGGCAAGGCTGGAGATGGTGTCCCTGGCCCAAAAAGGAGCTCGACCTCAGGCCAGTAAGGAACCAAAGGGCAGCAGCACTTGTACTTTTAGGCTGGGCAGATGAGAGAGGCCAGTCTCCTACATGGTACCAGACAAGTAGATGAGCTACATGTAAACAATGATATTTGGCCAGAAAGGTGCTGGGGAGTTATCATGAGTTTACCAAATGCTTGTGTGAAAGAGATGCGTGTCTCAGTTTGGAAAAGCACGGACTGCGTGGCCAGCCAGGAACACCCAAACAAGCAAAGACACTAATTAGTAGTAGGTGCACAAAGAGTACCACAAACGGAGAGTCCACAAAGCCCCCTGTGAAACCTCTGTGAAGTTCCAAACAAATTATGGGAGAATACTCATCCTAAAGCAGCTCATATTTAAAGACAGGACCTTCACAACCATAATAGTCGTTCCTGCACTGTCCTGGAAGGCAGACATGCGATAAAGAAACCAGTGCTGTATTTTGCTACCTATGCCACGCTTACCTCTATATAAGCAAACACAGGGCTGTGCCAGCCTGCTGTGGGATGTGAATGAGTGTGTGTGTAAAACATGAATGAACTGCCAGCATTTTCCCAATGAAACCACAAATAAGGGAGAGCCATGACCACGGTTAGAGACCAAGACCAAAGCAGAGAGAGAGGCTGGAAATAGTGGATCTCACTTTTGAAAACACACAGGAACGGGGCTGTTCCCACCGCTAGGAAAAGGTATTGTCCCTGGGGAGGAGGGACAAAGCATGGTTGTGGTCATTGGCAAACACTGTCCCTGGGAAACACAGAGCTCATTGCTCTCTATGGCTTACTGGGGAGCGGACATGGAGACATGCTGATCTCTTCTCCCTGGTATCCAGTGATAGGATGCATGGGAATCGTTCAAAGCTGCACCAGGGGAAGTTTAGACTGGACATTATGAAGCATTTCTTTACCAAGAGAGTGATCAAACAGTGGAAAAGGATTCCTAGAGAAGGAGTCGATGCCCCAAGCTTGGCAGTGTTTAAGAGGCATTTGGACAATGGTCAGCCTGAATTGGTCAGGTAGTTGGAGCAGATGAGCATTGTAGGTGCCTTCCAACTGAAACAGTCTATCCTATCCTATCCTATCCCCCTCAGCCAGCCCTCAACACAGAGGGAGGTGAAAATCTCCTCCTGCTGTCTTCAGGAAAAGGCAGTGCAAGCCAGAAGCTCGATCTTCGGCAGTGCTTCAAAATGACTAACAGTTTATATGAACAGGGTTACACAACCCACTGCATCTGCAGGAGCATGTTTATCTTATGCTACCAAACTGAACAACTGCTGGCACAACTGTTTCGAAGCACATGTCTTGGAGAGGCCACAGCACAACAATTCTGTGTTTTCCCCCACCCTGGGTTCTCAGCCATTTCAATTTCTAGCAGAATTAAGTTGTCTGAAGTTGCCCAACTCCAAGCATACGCAACAAAGATACATGTAAGAGGCATCTACAAAAAAACTGTGCATTAAAGCTTGACGCACAACTATTTTTGTTTCATGAAATTTATTTCTGTAGGTGGCAGAAGTTTCCTGGTGCTCATAGAACATTATGAAATATTTACTACACTTTTACCTCTCTTAACTGCAAAAAATAAACGTCACCTCCCAAGGATGCACGACATTCTTGTACCTTGAAGATGCTAATGAAAACCTGGAGTTTGAAACATGGGGTTTGCATGCTGGGATTTGAGGTGGCAGATGAAATGTACAAATGTGCAAAAACACAAATCACTTTGCCCCCAAGGTCGCTCACCAGCACTCTCCAAACACATACAGCTGCCACGCAGTCATTTGGCAGGTCCCTAATTGATATGCAATGGCACTTTTTAATTTTTTAAAAATTAATTATTTTCATGAGTTCTCAATTGCAGAATACTTGAGCTGACAAGCACAGGCAGGCACAAGAGATTATGGGAGACAACAGGAAAACAAAACAGACAGGAAAATATATCAGAAGTATACCTAGTAATAGCTTCATTTGCCTGTTCCAGGGGGAGATCTGAACTGTTTTGTGTAATGAGGCTGTTAAACAGAACGTTATTTATTGGAAAGTTAGTAGTTAAAAGCATTTCACGTGAGCTGTCAAGGTACACAACAACCCCTACTAACCAGAAGAGAAACTGTGTCCACCTAATCAAACAGCGGGAATAAAACCTGGTAATTTCAGTGGTACCAGTGAAGAGGTTGAGCAAGGCAACCAGTCCCTGCCTTACTCACAGAAGCTCTGAGGATGCCCTCACAGGCAGGAAGAGCTCCAACGAGGGCAGAGAAGGAAGCATCCACTTCAGCATCTCCACATCTACAACCCACTCAACAGCACAATGAAGTTACACTCACAGGCCATTTCATGGACCTGTACAAACCAACAGTCCCCTTTCCTTCAGAGGCTCCCTCATCAGAAGGGATACAAATGAAACTGATATTCAATGTGACCATTTTAACTTTCAGAATTACTACTCAGCCAAATGAATACAAACTACTCTGCAGCAGATTGGAACTGGAATTACATGGGCTTTCACTCATGATGGATGTGGCCGATTCTCAGTTTCCACAACATTGTAGAGACCAAGAGACTTCCCTGAACCCCACGACTGCAGACATCCCAGCTTGGCTGCCTGTGATAAGAGCAGGAAAAGGGATTGAATACACCATCTCATAGGCTGAGCCTACCTCTTCTGAAAATGTGACTTTGATGGGGATCACAACTTCACGGGTTGCAACTCTCTGTGGGAAACTGGAGGGAGCAATGAATCTTCTCTCAGATTTGACTTTTATAGAATGTGTTTGTAAAGCTGCCAACATAAACCAGCTGTTTGGTAACAGGTAATATTCCCATAACATGTTCTGATGGGATTGTCTGTTTTATGTGGAGATATTGTACATATTCTGAAACATAAATTACATGCATTTTGCTGGAAACTTTCAAGTGATTTTTCATACAAACTCTAGATAAGAGCTGGGTTGATGACAGATTTGAGCACTCAAAGTAAAGAAAAAGAAGTTTTGAAAAGGGAAGAGGAGTTTGAATTTAAGTAAAACAGATATTGCTGAAAAATAATACAATAATAATACAAATAATAAATCGCATTTTGGGTCAACCTGAAACATTACCTTCAATCCAAAATGAAATGCTTCCTTTTACTTTCAAGCTATTCAATCCTTAAAAACATTCTTTAAGGAAAAGTAATTTTTAAAATAAAAAGCTCCAAATGTTGG
>NW_010251970.1:53134-75071 GCF_000690775.1 Eurypyga helias | reverse complement strand
GGGGGGGGAGTGAAAATATAATTTTAAAATGCTGAAACAAGAGAGTGCAGCATCTGGGGAAATCATCTTTCTTCTTCAGTCAAAACTACTGACAATAATCATCCTTGAAAATGCTAATATTTCTGATCCCTATCTAACTCTGCTTCTCAGCAAATTTATAACTTGTCAAAAAAGAATTTTCTCAGCTTTATTCATAAAGTCAGAGGTAATTATCACATTTTCAGCTCATATAAAAGCAAATGTGTTGCTAATCAAGCCAGTGGGAATAAGAAGACATACAAAGCAGTTTGCACGACTCTCACAATTATACCAGTGAACTGTAAATTATATTAGAGCATCACTTTCAGTAGTAGTGGTATGATCCCTCTCCAAACTTAAATGAAACAAAGAAATCATGCATGACACATGAACTATCAGAGAAAAAGGAACAAAATACCTATTTTTCTCACCAACACACATAAGGGGCACATCCTGAAAGACCATTTCAAATCTGACAACTTAGTGTCCTAACTGATGCTAACAGGGGTGATGTGGATGGGTGAGCTGTGTTTGTCATCTCATGTCTGTTTTCAAGTGATCTGACCTCAACTATTTAAATGCCACAGTTGGCTAAGTTGGTATTTTCCAACATCGGCAGTTATACCCAGATGGCTAATTTGAAATGACTGTTCCTAATATGTGCATCAGAGGCACCGTTTTCCATAAATGCCAAGTGTCACTGATGGCCAATAAAAGGAGCTGAAAGTGAGCAATGCCTTTGCAAAGGTGTAAGAATAGGTTGATTAATACTTTCAGAGATGGGGATTTTTTTTATACCCAGCAAGATGAGCATTTGCTAACTCTGGAAGATGCAAAATACTACTGTTCCTTAGAAAACATAATTTCACTTTTTTTGATTCATCATTGCTGCAAAACTGAGTGCTAGAATTTTTCAACTGAAAGAAAATACACTATATGTAATAAAGACATGTATAAAGCATACAAATATTTCCTCTTTTCACTGATTTGAGCTTATTACACTAGTTTGATACTATTCCTAGTCATCTTTAAAGCCATGGTCTGACATGCCAGTCGGTAGACAGTTCTGCAGTAAAAATGGAACACCACGTGACACATTCATGTTTTGGATTCTGCGACTCCTATGTTGACGCACCTGCAGTGGGTCATCCAGGTGCTCTTCCAGTAATACTTGCAAGATGGTTCTAATGCTTTTTGATTGTTCCCTCTGTGGATATCAAGACGTCAAGGATGCAATTTTGCACCCAGAAATGCATGTATTGCGAAGTTCTGATAGTTAGGATACGTCATTTAATACTACTTTTTTTTCTGATGTGCAACATTTGATTTTGTCCTCTCTTGAGACTAATGCGCATTAATAGAATATATCACACTGAAAATTGTAACTGTCTAATCACATCTTAAGTGTCCAACACTTAAAGAAGACATTGGAGATCAATGAGGTTAAAAAAGCTTCTACAAAGCTAGGTTCCCCTTTTCACTGAAGTGTCTCGAAATCTACCGGAACCATAAAACTATAACTACATAGATAATATTTCCAAAGGAACTTGTTGCAGAATTTCATGATTTAGCACAGTATTTAAACATACCAAAGTCAGTGAGATTTCAGCAAGCCTATAAAGTGAAGTTTTATGTAAATGCTATCCTGAGTTGCAGGGGGGAAGTCTAAATTCAGTATATAAATATTAACTCTAATACGTTACAGCAAAATTATTTTAAAAACATTCCATAGAAATACTTCTATGCTTCATTATGCAAATATATATTCTGAGATGCCTTGCAGGGATTCTTAAACTGGCAAAGATACAATTACCGTTATACTTTATCCCAGACAGCTGAATGTTGGCAGCTAAATTTCAACACAACATTTAAAAAGAAGGAAAACAACAACAAACTTCAAACCTCTGAGAGACACAGTTTGCATCTGCCATGTTCTATAAAGACAAATGTGAACGGAAACCACATTTATTTCTATTGTACCAAAGAACATGAAATATCGGCAGTAAGATTCAAAACAGCCTATGGGACAGATTCAACAACAATGTTGGATACCTATACTGAGATTTCTTAATAGCCTTTAGGTCTCCAAATTCCCAAATTGTAACCCTAAAAGCCCTTGCTTAGCTGCCACAAGCCTCTGAAGCCATGACACACTCCACAGAGGGAGCAAACCTCAGATTCCATGTCAAGAGAAGTCCCATAATACCTGAAAGGGCAATTTCTGCATCTTGTTTCTGGCAAGACAAAGCAACTACAGACATTTGATCAGAACGCAGAAACTGGGCATCCCTCTGCCTAAATAAGTCTACCATATCTCTGGGTTTACTCACAGGTGGTTGGTTTTTTTGGGTTTTTTTTTTTGACAGTGACAGGTAAGCTCTTGCTAACTTCCTTGTCTGGACCACGTCTTACCTTGTGATGGCCAATCCTCCTCATGGAGAACATGGGCACCTAACAGAAGGCCTGAGCTCTAGTTCAGGGTCAAGCATACTAAAGATGTACCTACTTTTCTCAGCAACAAAGCTTAGATCTAGCCCTAAATGACAGAAATAACATTGTCAAAAGTAATATGGGCACTTATGGCTCAGTGAAAAATGCTCTTAGATTTCACCTGACAGCTTTCAAATACTTCTTATTAAAAGAAGTAGCATTCATGGTTTAAGAACTTTTCTCTAGCATTTATCATATTGTGTTGAGTAGTTCCTTCAGAAAGAGAATTTTAATAGACTGCTCAGAAATTTTAGATGTACAGCTGCTAATTAAACAATAGCAGTTGCATGTATAAATCTTGCACATGGATTTCTAATACTACATTTATTAGTCTGAATTATTTAATAAGGAAGGCAAAGATGCTTCAGGTTACTCCTTCAAGTAAATACCTGGAGATGGGCCGTATTTTCAGAACTGGTAAATACCTAAAAGCTGTTAAAAGGAATTTATTAATTAAACATACTATGGGATATGGAAAAATTTTAATCACTGCCATTTTCTTTATCACCAAGATTTCCAGTGTTGCCCTAAAAAAGACTTAAAGCCAGAGCACATGCTCAAAGGTCTATAGGTCTTGCAAGTAAGTTTCCTCTCTGGAAACCAACCCTTAGAGAAGTTTGAATGATCAGAAAAAATATGAAAATTCTTATACAGGACTTGAAAAGGTAATAGATAATGAAACCACAACACTATTAAAAACCAATAATACGCCCAGGATTTTTTTTGCCATTCACAGAACTGTCAGTCTCAAAGAAAAGTAAAAAGAAACCTGACATGAAATCTGTCCTAGCTGCCTGAAGGTTTGCTGAAGAGACAGAACTGTGAAACTTGATCTCTTTTGAGAAGTGTTTTGAAAACCTGAATTCATAAAACTTACACTAAAAATCCTACTACTTGTTTCAAAAGGAATTTGCTTCAAGAAAGTAGGAAAAACTACCACCACAGAATATGTGCAAGTCGAAGGATGACTTGCAGAAGCCCCTAACTGCTAATTAAATACTTTTGCCAAATCTTGCCACGATCTATATGGATGAGAATGTTTTCTGTTGTAGGAAACAGGATATGTAGTAGTGCCTGAGCTATTGCAGTTGGACTGGATACACATACTTAGATGTGGGAAGGGCATTCATGAGGTCTAACAAATAAGATGCTGTATGTCAAACATTGATCTAGTGCTCAGCACATGCTTCTGCAACACCAACTCAGAGCATAACAGGTGTCATAAAAGAAATTTTTCAAGGTTCTCACATTCTAGTTCGATCCTCTCAGGACTGATTTTGCTTTTAACAAATTTCATGTCTCTCAGGATGCCCAGGAACACAAAGCAGTATGTATGCACACACCACATGTGTGTTCATGTCTGCATATATATGTACATCCATCCAAATGCCTGGCCTACAAATAGATGTTCACTGTCTTAATATCAACATAAATATGGTACACAGGTTTGTAACAAATACAGAAGATGATCATAGTAGTGTGTAAGCATAATGCTGCCAAGCCTGAGAAGACAAAAGCAGAATGCATAATGAAGTGCTTTTTTTCCTGCCATAATTACATTTGCATGAGAATGACTCCAACCACTATAATTCATAATTTCTGGAGATGGAAATCTACGGTTGCATGGTTACATATTCTATCCAATTGAGATCCCTATTGCAGCATTAGAAATGTTTGTTTTAGCTTATTACAATATCCTTGAGAAGTCTTCAAGAAATATTAAAACATACAGCTACATTTCTTGCAGTACTCCATAATTTACCAAGCACATAAGACTGACAGGCAATAACGATGCAACTGGCTGCCGGCCTAATCTCTATAATGACCTGCATTTCACAGTTGTTAACACAGTTATCAGAGTCACGCTATCACCATAATTTTAAAGAAAAAGTATGAATGACAGCAAATGGGTGTTGGGGGAAGGAAAAAAAAAAAAGAAAAAAGCTCACAAACCACCTGAAATTTTTGCTTTAATAATATTCTCAGTACTCATTTTAATGTCATATTTTTCCAAGGAGTTTTACTATTTATATTAAGATGCCAGCTGCAGCAGTATTTTCACTAGAGTGTGGGTTTTTTCCAAATATTTATGCAGATGCTGGAAAAACCAAACCCTGCAAGACTCATTGTTGTGCACAAAATTCAGGTAAAATTATTTGTATCAAAATAAGTTTTAAAAGAATTAGCACATGCAAACATAATGGATGGCTCATATACACAAGATAATTAAAATACAGACTTTTAAAGTAAAACTCATTAAGAACCAACTATAAAAGTGAATGTGATCTTGTTTGAAATCCTCCATCTCAATCTTTGAACCTTTTCCTCATCCCAAGGAATTCAGCTTCTTTATAAGACTGGGAATTCATTAACCCACAAAAAGAAGTTCAACTGAAGAACTTATATACAGCATGTCTGCACCTGTGGCGTAATAAAATTTGCTGTCTTCAAAACTGTTAGCAAGTTAAATGTCAGAATTTTATATTCTATGGTTTAATAACTTCCTTAAAAATGAATACAGTAAATCTGTGTTCAAGCACTACTTGTGCTTGTACAGAAACACTAAATATATGTAATGTTTTTATTAAGTCCTTACAAACTTGGGAGACACAGCAGTAGGAAAGGTCTTCCGATTTCAACTCCTATGTCAAGATCCAGGCTGGTAGACTGATCCACTTAGTACTTCACCTACTACATTGTTCATTCTGGAGGTAAAGCTGAGGGGGGCATAAAATAAGTTTTTCAAGGTTCTTTCATGTCTCTTGGGACTCAGTTTGCCTTTAACAAGTTTTATAGCTCTCAGGATGCTCAGAAACACACAACAGTTGCTTTCACAGAAGCCTGCATCAAACTACATCTGCACCCAGCTTAACGCTTCTCCTCTACCCTTGGTATCTACGCCAAGCAATGACGGGAGGCCATAAAAAAAATATCTTGGACATGATGCTTTCTGTACAGTCTGACTTGCCAGTCATCTTTCAACCAAAATTCTTCTATGATTCTCTCTCCACCTCATTACCTGTTTTTAAGGTAACAAAAGAAAGGTCACTGTAACCTCCAAGTAAAATACACAAGCATCCATTACCATGGCATGCTTCCCATCTTTCAGATTTTATAAAAATATGGTTGATGTTTCCCCCTATGTATAATTCCTTGCAGAATCCTATTTTTCAACACTGAGAAACAAAACTATTTCAGTGAATAACTGGTGATTAATCATGATCAACTGTCACACCTAATTTAACTTTTATTCTCTGAAATGGTTTTCTATACAATCCAAAGTGAAAATACACATTTTAATGTGAAGATGAAGGAAGTGCAGCAGCATACATAGCGACCATCAATTTTTTTCCACCACGAAATTAGATTTGCAGGTTTTAAAATACTACAATGATTGTTTCTTTTTATGAAGTTATTTACAAAACTATACAAAATACAGATACATTTGACATTATTTTTCCATTGCTTTCATTTATTGCTATTTATTGCTACTGAGGGTCCGCTAAGGGCCATCAGACCAGAAAGCACCCTCTACAGACAGATAGGAGCAGTCTCACGGTCACAAACCCTAGTCTTCACGGGGGACTTCCACCACCCCATTTTCTGTTGGAGGGACAACTCGGCAGGGCACAAGCAAGCCAGGAGGTTCCTGGAATGTGTTGAAGAGAACTTCCTTCTCCAAGTGATAGAGGAGCCAACAAGGAGGGGTGCCATACTGGACCTTGTTCTCACCAACAGGGAGGGGCTGGTGGGGAAGGTGAAGCTCAATGGCAGCCTTGGCTGCAGCGACCATGAAATGGTGGCATTTGAGATCCTTACGGAGGAGAGGAGGGGGCACAGCAAGCTCACTACCTTGGACTTCAGGGGAGGAGACCTTGGTCTCTTCAGGGAACTGACTGGCAGAGTTCCATGGGATGAAGCCCTGGAAGGAAGAGGGGTCCTAGAAAGATAATTAATATTCAAGGATCACCTTCCAAGACTGGAAGTGATAGATGCATCCCAACAAAGACAAAGTGAGGCAAAAATGCCAGCAGGCCCATGTGGATAAGCAAGGAGCTCCTGGACAAAAACACAAAAAGGAAGCCTACAGTGCGTGGAAGCAGGGACAGATAGCCTGGGAGGAGCACAGAAAAGTTGTCTGAGCAGTCAGGGATCAGGTTAGGAAAGCTAAAGCCCTGATAGAATTAAATCTGGTCAGGGATGTCAAGGGCAACAAGAAAAGCCTCTACAGGTATGTCAGTGACGAAAGGAAGACTAGGGAAAATGTGGGCCCTCTGCTGAAGGAAATTGAAGAGCTGATTTCCCAGGAAATGTATGCCAGGAAATGGAGAAGGCTGAGGTAGTCACGGAGTTTTTTGTGTCAGTCTTCCCCAGCAATTGCTTAAGCCACACCACCCACATTGCAGAAGGCAGGATCTGGGAGAATGACAAACTGCCCACTGTAGGAGAACATCAAGTTCGAGACCATCTAAGGAACCTGAAGGTGCACAAGTCCATGGGATCTGATGAGATGCATCCACAGGTCCTGAGGGAACTGCAGATGCAGTTACCAAGCCACTATCCATTATATTGAGGAAGTCATGGCAGTCCAGTGAAGTTCCCACTGATTGGAAAAGGGGAAATGTAGCCCCATCTTTAAAAAGGTAAAAAAGGAAGACTCAGGGAAGTACAGGCCAGTCAGTCTCATCTCTGTGCCTGGCAAGATCATGGAGCAGATTCTCCTGGAAACTATGCTAAGGCACATGGATAATAAGGAGGTGAGATTGGTGACAGTCAATATGACTTTGGGTCTATCCTCGGCTTGGAAAAAGATATAACTTGAAACACTGTTCTCCTGAGTATCATATGCCAACGTGGAACTTCAAAATTTATATATATAACATGAATTCTTCAGCATATGTGTGAAAATGATATTATTTTATACTGTGACACGTGGCTATTGATTGGCTATTCCCGACAGCAGGAAGATTTTAATTCCTGAAACATTTAACTTCCACAAAAAGATATCTATTGAGAAGCAACTAGATATCTACTGAAAAGAGGCAACTTAAATGAGGTCAAGACCAAATCCAATGGCAAAGGTGAGTTTGCACAGAGACAATTCCTAATGGTTTAAGAAAGAAAAAAAAAAAAAAATCATGAGTCTGGAGGTATTGGGTATTGACATCTTCTCACCTAACACCTATCACTCAAATTCCTTCTCCTTACAGCTGTTTCTGGAAAGCTCATTTGCCTACTCATACTTAAAACGTCAGGACCCAGAGTCAGGGGTTATTTACCCTTCCTTGGCTCCCAAAGTGTTAAGCAAGCAGTGTGGTCAGGCAACATGAGGCTCTGCTCATCCACATCAGATTCATCCCACTGTGTTTGTTTCCTGTGATGGTGTAAATCCAGAAAGCCCCATGGGCAGTGGGTGGGACTTCAAGCACAGAAGCCTCAAACTCAAGTCCTGAGGTAAAATCATGGTATCCTGCCTCAGAAGCAAACTACTATGAAGCATGACATCATTTCAACCCTAACCTTTATAAGGTTCTAAGAAAATAAATTATAAGAAGGAGAAGCATCAAATGATTTTTGCCATGTCCTGCCTTAGGCTGGGGTTGTATCCGTATCTTTTGCCTAATATCCCTAGAGAGAGAGCAAGAAGAGACTGGAAACTCACTCAGAGCCCATGGGAACTGCTGGGGATGAAGTCAGGGCTTGGGTGGATAACAGCTGTTCATCACGTTTTCCTTGAATTTTGTCCAATACACAAGGCTTCACAATTTGCATATGCAAACAGAAGCCATTACTGCTCCTTAAGTTGAGAAGAGAGAAAATGGCTGTAGAAATGAGTATACGGTGTATGCAGAAGCTGTTACCTTTTAACTTCTTTAATACATAACTACATTTGCCTTAAGTGATGAATACCCACCAGTTTTACACTATAAAAGAAGTATCTGCTACTTTGAGCTATCTTCTGCACAGCAAATTACAAGACAAAATACTGACCTCTGTAGATGCTGGTATCTACACAAAAACCCAAGAAAACTGCTATTTTAAATTAATTATTGCCGAGAGCGTGCAAAATCAGTTACAGGACACATTTTACTCTGAAGACGTTCCCTCAAGTAACAAAGCAGCAGGTAATTTCCAAAAACCTCTCACAAAACAGAGATGATCTTGGACACAGAAGAGACAGGGAAATTGCCAACTGCTAAAAGCTTACAAACCCCAGCAGCTCTTTGTCAAATGACTGACCTGTGTTAGAGTGCAGCAGTGAGTGATGTTTGGCAGGCCTGATACACACATACACTTTAGGAATTAAAACTACTTCCAGATAATTCAGAATATTCTTGTCCATCCTTGGATTGGAATATTGCCACCTTCCTCTTAATTGTTCCTCACTCAAAAGAAAGTACCATAATTACCTACTGTTGTAACAATGAATGTTCACAAAGTTAAACCCTATGATCCCCTCACCATTCTCCACTCATAAGTAAGAATCTCAGTTAAAAACAAGAAACCAAAAAACCGATTACAGGATGTAACGCAGATTAAAACTATTTTTTTTCAAGGGATCTGTAAAATCACGTTTGAAGAGAAAATATAGTCAACTTGATGGAACATCGCAGATAAGGCTACGGATCTGTCCCAAAAAATGATGTAACCAGTTTTCTATAACCAGAGAGTTTCAGTCAAAAATATATTACTTCAGCCAAAAACCTCCTCATAACAGAAGGATAAACTCTATACAACTTCAATGCATAAAAAGACTACCAATTCTCAATGGTAGCCCAAACTACCACCTTGCAAAAACATTAACAATCCAAAATACAGCTACCACAAAGTGCTAGAAGATGTTCTGAATATATAAAACAGTTAACTGCTAAGGTTTGAAAGCTGACAGTTTAAGAGTTCAGTCAGAAAGACACTTGATTTGTATAGAGTGAAAAACATATTTATAGAAATGTGTCTATATAAATATATAGATATAAAATTTTACCAGCAGCAGAAGTGTGAATGGTATGAATTTTGTTTCACAGTGTCTTCCACTCCTGAAAATACTGTACTACAGTGGTATTAACATGATTACTTGAGAAATAGTTGAAGCAAGCCATCATTTGCCAGAATATAGATTCAGAAATTAAATTATGGCAAACATTTCTCAAGCATGTTTTAACTCAAGAAATGTTTTAACTACGTTTCTAAAACAGCCAAGTAGTACACCTGTATCACAAGATAACCCATTATAAGCCAAGGTTATAAAGAAACTTTCTGAATCTTCATCAACTAACTATATATTGCCAAGCTGTTAAAATATCCAGTAATCATAGAATCACAGACTGGTTTGGGTTGGAAGGGACCTTAAAGATCATCTAGTTCCAACCCCCCTGCAATGGGCAGGGACACCTTCCGCTAGACCAGGTTGCTCAAAGCCTCATCCAGCCTGGCCTTGAACACTTCCAGGGATGGGGCATCCACAGCTTCTCTGGGCAACCTCTTCCAGTGCCTCACCACCCTCTCCGTGAAGAATTTCTTCCTGATATCCAATTTAAATCTCCCCGCTTTCAATTTAGACCCATTGCCCCTTGTGCTGTACACACACCTGTAAAATGTCCGTCTCATGTCCTGTCTCCCCCGCCCCCCAGCTTCCTTGTAGCCCCTTCAGGTACTGGAAGGCTGCAATAAGGTCTCCCCGGAGCCTTCTCTTCTCCAGGCTGAAGAAGCCCAACTCTCTCAGCCTGCCCCCATAAGAGTGGTGCTCTAGCGCTCTGAGGGGTTAATATTAAGCCTTAATAAATTACAGCCAGATATAGCTGTGACCTTTAAAAATGTGGCATGCTAGAGAACACAGAGGCATTAATAGACCAAGGACTTCTAGTCCTTGGGACAAAGACCTTAGGTCAAGTTCTTTAACTGACCAAGGATCACTTAAAGAACTAAGACTACTGAATGCTATACAAGAGCTGATGCATTTCTCCAGCTAAGGCTGTGTGATAGATCATCATGTCTACGTTATATTGCTCCTGCAGCATTACAGCTGGAAATGACCTAAGGATCATCCAGAAACAGTCAGCCACCCCTTAAAACTCCAAGCTATGATTTTTGACCTATCCTGAGTGCAATAGATTTGACAGCAGTTACAGAAATATTCTCCCAACATTAACTGTCAGGTAGCTACTGGATCCCCAGTCTATCTCCATTGCAGATAATGGGATGGCGCTCCAGTCAAACCATTAACGAGTTTCGGCTCCATTTCAGGTGAGGATCACTAACTCAAAATCCCTTCCAAATCTCACCTGGCCCCTCTTGTCCCCTGGAAAGGCCATTGTTCTCTCTCCTGTTTCAGTCAGTCCAGACCCAGATCAAGACTTTCGTCAGAGGATCTTTCAGGAACTGTTTAAGACACATTTTGTCAACAGTTTTCTCCACATTTCTGGACTTGCAACTTTCAGTCAACTTCCCCACACGTGTCTCAGGAAAATTGTTTTGCTTAATCTCCTAGCATTTGGATTCCAGTACCAAACTGGTTTCCCTGACATTTCTTTCCTTCTGATGATGCAGGAGCTCATTTATAGAATCACAGAATGGTTTGGGTTGGAAGGGACCTTAAAGACCATCTAGTATTTGTGCTTATTTGTTGTCATTTTACATGATGCTTGAGAATCTCCTGAAGAGAACCTACACAAAGCTAGTACACCCACAGCTGCCTCTTCAAAGGTAGCCTCCCAAAGGTCCCTTGTCCTTTTTCCATGTTTCACAATGCTGCAAGGGCTGTTTCTTTGCTGCATTTTCCAGCTACTTCAGGTGCTCTTGCAGTTTACACAGAATTTCTTCTTACTGTCTCTGCACCCTGATTATCTCTTCTAGTGGCTATTCTCCCAAATGTTTCACAGCCTTTCCTGTCAGTCCATCCCAAGTTTCCCACCATACTTAGCATATATTTGCACTGGCATATATAGTTGCCCCTGCAAATCATCACAGAAAAGTTTGATCTGCCTTTCAGATAAGAGCTTTCATCCCACCAGACTTTGCTTTCATCTGCCTTTCTCACAAGCCATCCTATCCCAAGTTTCCCCACCCAGCTACATGTTCCCAAGCTTCAAGTGAAGCAGCTGGCTTAGGCCACTCGCACTCCTCAGCTTTTGTCCTCCTCAGACCTCTTTCTAAGCCTCACCAGCCCCGGTCCAGGAAGCAGAGCAGGGCCAGATGAGCTTGTCTGTCTTCTTTAAACCCTTCATTACAACAGCAGCTTTGGTAAGGACTGCTATGGACACAAGAAGTGTTGAGAGGCATGTTAAGAGGCAAATAAATTAAAAAGACCTTTTTGTGCTTTTCACATGGACTACTCTTTTTCCTTGAAATGCAATTATGTTTAAATCACAGGGATTTCTATTATAGTAGGATGCTACTCCACAGGCAACAGACAAATGTAAGAGAGTTCTGATTTTGTCTACAGGTCCATTGCTAATACCATCCCAGGGGAAAAATTAAAAACCTGAAACAAACCTAGGATTCCCAACCACAAAACCAGTTAGTACCTGCAGTCAGTGGCTGCCTCTATCTAAGCCACTAGAGCAAGACTTTCTCTTGGAGATGACCAGCCTATATGGGCATACTCCTGCACAAATACAGCCATTGCAAGGAGGACAGCACGGGCACCACCAATGTTGGGAGACTGAGGAAAGCGGGGACACTCCAGTGACTTCCCAGGAATCCTGCTCCACCGGTGCAGAGAGCTCATTCCCAAGGCAATCCAGGGACCCCCATCTCATTACACCAGGCTGCATCTTCCTCACAAAAGCAGTGGTTCAGCACGGCCATGCTGCTAATCAAATATGGAGTAGGTCCAGCTACTGCATATATGATATAGCCGTCACATATATATCTCCCTAGCATTTGAAAAGCTTCACAATCAGAACATTGACAGCTTTTCCTTACTAAAAGGATTCAGTACATTATCTTTTCCTTCTTACATCTGATATCTGAAGCTAGAATGCACTACGTACACATATTTCCAGCATTTCCACCTACAATTTTGGTTCGCCAAACTTGGCTTGGAAAAACTACACAGAATCCTTTCAAAATCAAGTTCTGAAACAGTAAGACCAGAAACAGAGAAATAGATTAGGATGTGCTCGTTGGCACAGACACTGCAAAAGCTGAAGAGAAGAGGGCCAAGAACAAAACCTTAATGTAGTTCACAATTCAAGAAGGTGGTATTAGATGAGCAAATGCTCCAGTAATATGATGAATCCATTAGCAACTCCAAATCAGACAGACAGTCCCCACGGATTCATGTCACTAAATCTACATTTACAGGAAGACTATTCCTCTTTGAGGAAAAGCTTACCAAGAATAAAAAGCCTTGTAATGAAAACCAGCAGAGAGAATAAATTACCATAAATTCTTTGTATTTCAGCTGCACAGATAATGTGGCTATAAGGTTCACGCTCTTAGCACAAGAACATTCCTGAATATCCTGATGACACCCTGATCGCAAGCAAGGATGAAGAAGCTTTAATCCAACCACACTCTCTGTTTCACCCATACAATCCATGTTTGCTGTTCTTCCTATTTAAGACAAACTTTATCTTGAAATAGTAGGTCCAATTTTGTTTATCTTAACACCTAATATAAACCAACCTTGACAGTGTGTACACGTCTCCCCCCCATCCTTATGTTTTCAGAAAAAGATGAGATTTTAAAACTCTTTCCTATGCGACTGAATTTTCCAGACACATAATTCATAAAATAAGTAGCAGATACATTTTCCAGAATATTCTCTTGAAGAAAGACCATTAGCCATCATCTTCCAAGTCTTTAACATGTTCATGGAGTGAATGCAACTTTATTCATCTTTTGCTACATGCTGTAAAGTTATCTTCTAAACTACTACTATGTTTTACCTATTATCATCCAAATCAGAAGAGCAGTATTTATTTCTTTACTCTCATAATTTCACACCTCAAAGAAAAATCAGGATTCACTCTTTCTCATAGGACAGTATTTTTTTAACTATTAATATATGTATTAAAAATTCATCTATACAGGGAGGTCGAATTTCAATCTTTTTGCATACAGACATGCAACAACCCAAATGTGACTGGTTGCGGAGAACATGACTGTTTAAGGTTTCACATTTATCTCACTCTTTTAAGGATATTAAAATTTAGAATTACTCCTTGCTATATTGTGCAAATCTTCTAATTATTTGGGATTTGTACTATTGCATTAGCTATAATCACTGGTGTCAGTAGTACGATAACCTGTGTCCATATACATGTATATATAGACAGATGTATTAGATCAACACATATCAGTTTTTTACGATTTTCAGGTGATTTAATATTTTTCACGATAGTGAATTTAAGTTTGCTTTTCTTGATTTCATTTGCAGATCCCTTGAAAGTAGTGCACAGACTGTGAATAGTCCATGGGCCACACACTGAATACTATGAGTTCTGGCTGAAGCTTGGCTGAACTATTTTAACTCAAAATAGTTTAACTCAGTTAAACCATTCAGATCTCTAAATCTAAATTTAGTTTCTAAGTTACTACAGCTCTGCAAAGCTGACCTTTTTCACCTCATTCAACTTATACAAAGAATTTTCCTGATATCACTATTCATTCCATAATTAAGTTTTGGTGGAATGATACACAAATTTTCTGTCTGATAACTTTGAAAGAGGCATCACACCAAGTGTCTTCAGTTTTGTAGTCAATGTTTACCTACATTTGCCAATCCTAAAGTTTGTTTTAAAACAGTGTCTTTATTCTTTTGCTATTCACCATAATATTTTGCCATAATCAAGTATTCTTCTGTCTCCATCTGCTAAGGTGTAAGCTCCAGACACCATGGCAGTACATGTCTCAAAGACAAGTGGTGTATATATACAACACATTAAAATAGAAAGATACTTTGTTAGCAGTTAAGCAACATAATGAGTTTAGTTCAAATTACTGTTTTTCTTCTTTCTTCACAACCAATCACAATGAACATCAAGTGTTAATAAAGCAGCAAAATTAAATCACATTCTGATTCTCAAACTTGGGCATATAGTGAAATCTTGAGCAACAAAGTAACTGAAAATATTGATCAGCTTCAGAAAATAAGTAGAAAACAGTATTGATAAAGAAAATATGAAAAGTCTTTCAGCTAACCATAAATCACTCTAATTCCTGAAAGCACAATGTTTCAAACAGGTTTCCAAGCTTACAACGTCACTGTGGGACAGACAAGGGAAATTAAGAAGAATCACCCTAAATACAAGCCAGCTTTGCTCTTTCCAATATCATCCCTCTGCTATTCCCTTTTTTTGGTAACAGAGATAGTAGCATTTGCTGTGAAAAGATCAGAGGAAGTGTCACTTACTTCATTACCCTATGACTAATTATGATTACATATATGGAGTGGGGAGCTCATTAGAGTAATTTTCTGGCTGCTGAGTAATTCCAGAGCAATACAAGAAGCAGAGAAACCTCTCGCTCAGTGAACAAGCATGACAAGTGGACACATGGGTGTGCTGAGTGATACCTTCAGTGGAACGATACACTGGAAACGTTAACTTTGGCTCTATTGGCCTCTTTGGCAGCGACCCATCCCATCATCTTTCAGCAGTATCAAGACCATATAGGTTTAAAATTGCAAGAAATAAGAACTCACACACAAAGAATCCAGATTCTTTGATTCATAATGGATATTTAGCTATTGGGCTCCAAACTTTCACTAAACATAAAATCACCACAAGCAAAAAAAAACCCCAAACACTAATATATTTTTCCTTTTTACATGCCTGAGGGGTTTTTTTTCAGTTAGTTCTTCTTGACATAACGAACTATGAAATTCTCTGTCTTAAAAGTAAGTGTAGCAGAAAGAAGACTGTCAAAGTAAATTCCAAGCTATCTATACACCCTTGGTGCCCCACAGTTGCACTTAAATCCCCCCTCCCCTCCCCCCCCACCTTTTTTTTTTTTCCTACACAGGGCATCACTTCAACTCCTGACAAAATGAAATCAGAAAATCAGGAAAAAGCTTAGAAGTCAGTCCCCTAATTCGTTAGGGAACCATGAAAAAGAAATAGCTTCGATTCACTACCATCTTTGTGACCTCCTCTACTCAGCTACTTATTTGCAAAAGTAGAGGCACTTTTGACAGCCAGAAGAAAAGATAAAAACCCCAAAACACACAGTAGCATGGAACAACACAGCAGGTCTGAAATATGCACTGGAAGTCAAACTGGCTTGGCTAGAACTGTTAACCGCCATTTGACTTACTGCTGAATTGAGAGCTGAGATCTTGAAGACAGCTGCAAAGCTCAGTGTTGAGCATACCACATCCCAGCCCAACCACTCCATGCCCTCAGCCCAGGTAAACGGTAAGGATGTGAATCCCATAAAGAATAAGGGCAGATTCTATACTGCAACCAGAGAAATCACCCACATGTCTGTATAGGCTAAGTGAAAACTGGATGTAGATTTTCTGTTACACTGGGCAAAGGAGATCTCCACACTGTGCTGCTGCCACAGCAGCAGTCAGACTGAGAAGTTGGTCTCACTCCCTGGGGCTAAAGTCACTACCTCAATGCAGCTGTCAGCCAACACAGAGCAGATGCTGTTCAATATTACATAGCATATGCCTTAAGAGGCAGCTCTCCGACTCACGTCTGCAGAACTCCTGCTGGTTTGGTGGCCTTGCCTGAACCGTCCTGACATGGCCCGTAACAGGAGCACAGAAGAGGGAAGCGCTTTTTTCAACAAAGGGAGCTCAAGCACTTCCTAAAGTGTAACCTACCTTTCCCTTGCTCCTGCCGGGATTTTGAAGGGCTCCCTGCTGCCCTGGGAGCTCCGTAATGTCATGTAAAAGTGGCCGTCAGGCACATTTATCACTGTGTTACACAGCTCCAGGGTGAAAACGGAGACGAGATGCAATCTATCTATCTTCCAGACTGCTACACTTCCCAAGGAACTCCCTCACCAACATCATGCTTCTCAGAAATTTTTTTAAACTGGCAAAACACAAAACCTAATACTGATTCCCTTTTTCCTCTGTTCCTTCTTGTTCTTTGAGAAAACAGCTATTAATTCCAAGGTTTATGTTTGTTTCTTTTTGAAGTATGCAGTTTCTTTTTACTTTCAAAGATTATTTGTTTTCTGGTAAAAAAAGAATTACTCATACTATATATTTGTTCAGCTTGTCATGTTTTCTCTCAATTACTAACTGCTTTTAGCTCAATGGAACAAGAATTGTGATAATTTATGCTTAGGCTCAGCAAAATGGAGTCCTGACGTACAGGTGCAACAACATCATCAAAATATCTGAGGTCTACAGAAATTTATATGGACATGGACACAAGCATGTCACTACAGGGAAAAAAAAAACATTCACCCTGTCACTGGAAAACTTAAAAGTACTCAAAAGGAGCTGTCCTGACTGCTGGCGAGAAGGCAATGACAGATCAGCTTAAGCCTCATAACATGGTAGGAAATTTCATCTTTGTTATTCATGACTGGCTTGTGCTATGGCGGAAAACAACATGCCCACAACATCTTTGCAAAGCTGCACTGGTCTCTGACAGGTCACAACACATGCTGGATGCATGAAAAAGAAATTTAAATGTCGGAAACAATTTCTTTTGCCAGACAGGGCTGTCAAATTCTAGTTCATTAAAAGCATAAATGTTTCTTTGACAGTATTGTGGATTTAAACTGTATTTTATTGGTGACATTTACCACTGCACTATGATAATTCGAGTCACTTGAATAGCTGGTGTTTCTTTGCTAAACATCTTTCTCTTCTTGCTGCTGAGGAGCTAAGGCAGAGTAAGCCTGTTAGACAAAAAGCTATTTCTAGTAACCCTTTTTTCCCCAAAAATTACACCTAATGTTTGCCTCTTCCTAATCAGCCCAGTCTGAAGTAACTTTTTGGCCCCAATACACTTTCAGGGAAGCCCCCTTTTCCACTAAAGGCATCATACCCAACAGCATTAACAAAAGCTGCAGATGAGCAGTTCAAGGGATAAAGATACGGAGGTTGCAGTGGAGACTTACATAATTCTTCCCCTTGCTCTGTAATAGCAACTCTCTGGGCTGAAGTTTCCTTTCAACCTTCGCCCACGGCTCAGTATGTTGAAGACAAAGACTTAAAAGGTTTCTAAATATTAGAGAAGTGATGCTCTAAAGCAAACTCCTAAAAGATAAATGGAGACAAAAAGGACGAGCATCTTTAAAACTGCATACACTCGCAAGAGTGAAGGAATGACACGGTGCCTATAGTAACTCAATTTGATGACACAGAAGGTCCCATCATTTACATTCCTAATAATTTTAGAAGATTTTAATATAAAACTTCTAATTACTTCCATAGTTAACAATCAGATTGTGTCTTGAGGGAAAAAAAAGAAAAAAGACATTATGAAAAAGTTTCTTTTTGCTTTCAACTCACAAGATCAGGATAGCCTTCACCCAGGGCAGTCCTCCCTGTGTGTCCCCTGAGCAGCCTTCTCCCCTGGATGACAAAACTCCCGCAGTGAATGCAGTAGGGCAGCAGGAAATGAGGTTACCTTTTGTCAATTTACTTTCAGCTCTTTGGAGAGATGCTGTAACCTATGCCGACAGACAATCACTCGCTTAGGGACTGTGCCTACAGCAGGGGACTTTCTGGTGGCAGAAACAGGACAGCAACACCACAGCAGTGGAGACTGACATACAGATAGGTGCTACTCCCCATAATGATGCTGTGAAAGAGATTAAGCTGAAGAAAATGTGGTACTCTTCCTAAAAATGCAGCTATGCTCTTATCCCTTTTCCACAGATTTAGCAGATCCCCCAACTAAGTATTTATAAAGCCCAATAGAGACCAAATCCATCCTTTTCTGTCACACCTGGGCATATGAGGAACCAGAGCCCATTTCCACCTGAAGCCTCCCCTTTCAATACATTCCTAAAACTTCTAGACAAGACTTGTAGATTTTAACTTTGTGTGGGATGAACATTTTCACTAAATGACCAGTTTTTAATCCCTACTGTTTTAACCCTTGGCAGCTCGGGGATTTCTCCTGTTTGTCCTCACATCGTGCACGCCTTTTCAGTAACCACTGTGCCCTCAGCATGAGCTGCATCTGCTCCATCTCTGACTTTTCTCTTATCCCTCCCCTCTTTCCTCTTTTTTTCCTGACTTCCTCTTTCCCGTTTGCTCTGCAAAGCTCCCGGCAGCACTGCATCTCGCAATCCTGCCGCCCATTCCTTTGGTCGCGGCTCAGCTCTCCTTCACTCGCCACCGGCAGAAGCAACAGTTGGGTCCACGGCCCCACCAGCTGACGACAGAAGAAAGGCCTACAAGTACCATCTCTTTTCTCCTACCCCAATGCCACCCTTCTTTCCACGTTTCCTCCGGCTTCACCCCCATTCACGTAATTCTGTGGAATCCAGATACTTCATTCAAAGTAATAAAAAATCCTGTGTGCACCAGAAAAGCACAGGCACAGAGCTAATTTGATTGCAAAGTAAAATCCAGTGCTCTCATGGGAACGCAAGGATAGGCATATGTTTTTGCACGCTGGCAAAATCTGCCACGTCTGTCCCACCGTACCAAATACGTGTTCCGGCCTAGCGCTCTGCTCCAGCCTGCCTCACACCTCCTGTGCAGCTCTGGGATGCTCATCCAGGTTGAGCTCCTGAGAGAAACACAATGCTGGAGTATTTTCTCAGTCTCTGCCTCCTGATGGCTCCTAGCACTATTTGAAACAATAGTGGCATTAAAGATAAACTCAGGAAACATTTGCAACGCACTACTATCCTGCAGCAATGACGATACTTGGAAAGGCATTTGTGCAACACCCCATCCATGAGCCAGCCTGGGGATCTATTATTTACTGCTCAAATGTCTCGCCTGCACCCATACTGAAACTGGCGCCACCTATCAATGAACTGTTTTAAAAATAACTTCAATTTATCTTTAATATTTAGAAAGCCTACAGACTGCTATATAATAATCTTTATTTTCCTCAGAATACTTTTGAGAGAAGTGCTGCTATCCCCATCACACAGCTAGGGACAAAGCACAAAGCCCAAGACATTTGCTTTCAGCAGGTATTAGCCAAGAACTTGTATAACCACCCAGCTCTTGCAAATCCAAACTGCTGGGTAAAATACTTCCTACATCTTACACGTGCAACAGACATCAGAGCCGCCATATCAGATATCAGCTACTAATAGCTGACAGAGATCAGATAGCTAATGGCCACTTACCATCTCTTTATATGACTGTTTACAGCTTTCTTTTCACACCTTACAGGCACCTCTACACAATTATACCAACTTATCAAAGCCAGACATAATTCCCCTACAGAATTCTGCCACACACACATTCTCAGACCATCAGGGCTGCAGCAGTGTTCCTACTTTAAGTAGTACATGTTTGATATGGAAAGTATTTTAATGTCTTTCTATCAATGTTTCACACAGATTGGTTAGTATGCCACTGTACTTTAGATCATCCTGAATAATTAATGAGTTTGCCAGTTCTTGAATATATTAGTGGTGAAGAAATATTGCTTGAACTTGTGAACTGTGATCAGCTTGCTGCAGAAGAATCTTTTCACCTCCTTTACAATGCATTCAAAGAATTCTTTTGAACAAAAAGACAATGTTGCAAACAACTAATATTAATTAAATATAATAAATCTGCCTCTTTTGTTCTACACATACATGGCACTGAAAAGCCTAAACAGCAATTACAGAAGGAACATCATCTTAACAAAAATTAGTCTCTCTCTCTCTCCTTCAGAGATGATAATGCAGGCACTTACCATTTCAAAGCAATCTTAAAACAATCCTGGCTAAAGGCACTCTTAAGTGCAAACAAAAGAGACAGGATGGGTGAAAAATCTAAAAGGGAAGAAGTCATGCCCTCTTCTTAAACAGCTGGAAGCTTTTAAGAGGCATTTGGATAATGCCCTTAACAACATGCTTTAACTTGGTCAGCCCTGAATTGGTCAGGAAATTATTCTATTCCATTCTATTCCATTCCATTCCCTATTCCCTTGCTCTCACATAGTCTCTGACAACTTCAGTAACCATTCCTAACCAGTTCCATGGTGGAGCTGTATCCCAGACGGTCAGGGACCAGCTGGGTTACATAGGGCAGGTCACAGTCACTCTGGCTTCATTTTCTTAGCTGACAAACAGCCTCTCAATAACTTACAGGTTTTATTCCTAAAGAAACCCAAACCAACCAACAAAAAAAAAAAAGTCCCAAGGAATGGGATTTTTTTTTTTTTTTTACTTCATTACAAACACTAAGAGAGATGTGAAAAATTAAACTTCCCTTGCAGACATCTTTGACTAAAGCTCTTCCCTGTGGGCTCTTTCCTATCTTCTCACAAAGTACGTGCTAACTGCTGTTGTTGAGGACGGGCTGCAATGCTAGAGGTGACCCTGATGTTCCCACATGCTAGCAAAAAACAAAGTTTCCAGATCTTCCTTCCACCCTTTATTCTTTCACTGCAGTTTACTAAGTCAGAAGAAACACGGAAGTTACTTTTAGAAATATAATGGTAAAAAATTAGAGATACGGACAACTTTGATAAACACATGTTTGAGTGTGAAAAAACCTCAAAACACATTTCCAAAACCCCACTGGATGCATAAAGCCAGCAAATCCACACTGACTGCCTATTTATAGAACTTGTCAGCACACTTAATTTTCTGAATATTCAGAGATAATTTTAGAAACTTAGGGAACTAATCTATGTTCAAAAGTCCTTACAGATATTATTACTTGTTATTTTTACTTCATTCAAAGCAAGCTGTTGACTCAGTTCCATTACTGTAAACTAGTAATTTTATAAGCAACTTAATGACAAAAAAAGAGATGACAGTTAGAATTACTATTAAAATAACGTACAGGCTGTTAACTTGCTGTCACAACTATGGTTGATTTTCTGGAACAGGGAAAAGTTTGTAGTAAGATACTATACAGTCCTTAACACCGTTTTGATTTCAAGCTTTTTTTAGAAAAATTATTTCTAGGGTTGCTCTTCTTTTAGTTGCTTGTTCACAGAACAAAGTATAACCTACATCCAGCTACATTCAGAGTTCATCCTTGGATGCTATAGGCCCCTAACCAATTTTTAGATAATTGATCGTCCTGCAAACTGGAGTGCACCATCCTGCCTTTTAGGTTTGGTTTATCTCACTGTATTGGAAACATACTGGGAGCATAAAAATCTATGTCTGCAGAAAGGATTTGTATGCACAGTAGGTGATAAATCATCTTGAAGATACACTATAAAGCTTTGATAAGTGAAAGGCAGACCACTCAGCTCCTTACACTATGCGCTGTATAACAGCAGTTGACATCTTTATCAGAGTGCTCTTACTCTGTTTCCATTATAATAATATCCAGAAAAACTTCAGTGATATACATTGAAATAACACTGTATGT
>NW_010251970.1:4785-53103 GCF_000690775.1 Eurypyga helias | reverse complement strand
TAGTAAAAAAAAAACCCTCCCCTGCCTCTAACAGAGAGACATGTTTCTGTAAGCAACTTCATGCAGTAGACACAACTTCCTAAAAGACGTGTTCTTGGGGCTAATAAAGGAAAAACAGAACATGTCCATACATAAATTAACCACAGCAAAGGCTTTGTAATGCACTGCTTGAAAGGCAATTTTAAAACTATAAAGTGGTTAATTTAGCTGTAAACCTGACTAGCGTACACATTTCAGCAACTTTTCACTATTGTACTACACTGTTACACTTAATGTAATTCTTGTAAATTGTGCAATTTTGATTTAGCATGTATATTCAATGTAAGTGATTACCACAGTCTCTTTGGTATGCGCTGCACACTGCTCAGTGCCCAAGGTCTTACAGAAATAAATTTAGGGGAAGAAAACCTGGTACTTCTCTACTGCACAAAAGACAACCATTCTACAATACAGCAGCTGTACAAAAAACAGATTTGTGTTGTGCTTACTATCTCAAATGTGGCATTTCCTTATATTTAACTGGTCCAAATACAAGTTACCATTCTCCCCAAGCCTGGTACTTCTCATAGAGAGATCTATAAAAATGGCTACTACTTCAAATTCTTAATACAGCTTTCAGCTTTCCTTGCTCTTTTGGGATGGGAAAGAGATAAAAAATTAAAATAATATATAAAAATTTTTAAAAATTCTTCTCACTGCTAATATGGTAGAGGAGATACCTTTTCTCTTTTCAGAACTACTTAACCACTTTTACTTCAACACTGCTTAAAAATATATATATACATTCATAGACATCCAAGTACATTAGATAATCACAACTAAAAGGAGACTGACAGCAGATTTTCAGCTCAATGGTAAAAGCATGAGAGATTTACAGATGAAAGAAAAAAGGTAACTCCAGCACAAACTCTCATCCACCATAAGCATGTTAACTATTACTATTAACTATTATTTAAGCTATTAAAAAAAAAAAAAGTGGAACTGAAACATAGTATAGAAACAACACACTGGTGCAAAAAACCAGGAATGCTTTTTTGGTTCTTAACTAGACAGACTAGATCTAAATTCAAATCATGTCTCACACAGCATCCTTCTTGCAAATTGCATCTTCAAATAAAACAATACTTTTCCTCCATGGTTGCTTGTTAATGGACACAAATATGGTGCTTCGCCTAAGCTTGTAACATGCTATTCCATTACCGGAAATGTACTGACCTCCAAAATAATGACTCACAAAACTGAAGTATAATGCTCATTAAAGAAACTCATCTTATAGTATTTTAAATTTCCTGCATGAATAATTACTGTGCACTTCTTGTTTGCCACATATTTTATCCTAAGTAGGGGGTAAAAAGGGAAAAACGGCCCATTGTACAGCAGCCTCAGCAGCTGAGGCGATAAGCACGGAAGGAATATGTGGGCCGGGGCAGTGGGGACGAAGGAGCGGGGGGCAGGAGATAATCTTTGAAGGTCCCTTCCAACCCAAACCATTCCGTGATGGTACATTTGTGCCTGTTCTAGGACTGCCATGAGTTTGAGGGTGGCGGACAGAGAAAGAGACTGATGCCCCCATCTGGAGATGACAAGATGGAGTTGAGGACAACAGGGGCATGGATTGTCATACTGCAGGGTCTGACTCACAGCCATGGAACGCAAGAGATACAGTGGGTCACTGACCAGGTTTTGGAGAGCGTGCCCACGACTATATGGTATTTTTGCCTTGAAATTCACTCCAAACACTTGAAGATTCTCCTGTCAGAGGTTTTTAAATGACAAACTAAGCAAACGTAGAGATTCAAAGAGACGCAACGCTGCTTTTTGCTTTGAAAGGTTAAGATGAAGCACAGGAAGGGGGGAGCGTAATTGCTGTAAAACACAATATTGCCTGAACATCTCCCTGTTGGGAAGAATTGCTTTTGGAGAGTCTTCGGCTGCCCAGATGAGGCATTTCCGTTTACATCCTTATCTGAAATAACAAGAAATGAAGTTATAAGCTTACTTTGTCAAGGCAGGCATGAAAACCGACATACACAATGGAAAGCAGAGATTTCCATTTTCTGATGTACAATTAACTGCACATGTATAATTTCTTAAAAACACAAGACACTAATCAAGTGTGCAGCATACCTATTTCTCTTCACCACGGCAGGGCCGGAAAGATAGCTAAGAAATTATTTTGGGGGACTGCACAGAAGTACGGGTTTAGTGCAGAAGACGAAGACCCTACCAGAGACAGCCTGGGGGAAAGTACTAAGGCAAGGATAATTGCTTTTGGAGCAAAGGAATGAAATGAAAGTGCCAAACCCAGTTCTAGCAAGCAAGAAGGGAAGGGGATCTCCCAGCTGATGCAACAGCAGGAGATTGCCAGCTGCTGGCAAGAATCCTCTCCACACAAACAACATGAGGTTCCACCCCTGTCCCCAGCTATCCTGGTTCTGTTGAGCTGTCCATAACCGGGGTCTGCAATGCAAAAGCCAAGGCTGGAGAAAGCAGGGGAGTTGGCTAAAAGAACAAAGGTTTTACTCAAAATGGTGAAAATTCAGGAGCCTGCCTATTAGGACAGCAACTCCGGTCCAGCATGCATGAAGCTTACAGGAGAGTATCTGAACATACCTCTAGCCTGCTTTTCTATTTTTTCAAAGGACTGTTAATAGTAAGACAAGCATAAGGCACACTAATGCAAAAAATCAATAGTATCATGCCAGTTCCTATTGGGAGGGAGTGGGAGGAGCAAGGCATCTCAAAGGAAGTTAAGATTATTTCAGAGGAGAAAAAACCACCAGCCTGAGTTCTCCTGAAAGATGGAAGCCTGAAAGAATTAAGACGGCTATGATGTAGAAGAATATTGATTATTCCTGGGGAAACTGTATTTAAGTGGAGCAACAACTCTCATTAGGGAGAGACTAAATTAGTGCCCAGATCTGTCATATAAAGACATCAGCAGACAAAAAGACTCCTCTACTCAAACCAGGAAAAGAGAAAACACTGACTTCCAATCTGATAAATGTGTAATAAAGCTACCAAAAGAGAAACATTTTACACATACAAGAAAGAGTGGCATTACCCTACACAGACTTGAAAGAGAAGCAAAGCTACAGAGGAAGGAATGATTAATAAATATTTGAGTTCGTGTTTTGAACAACGTGGCCCCATACAGCAAACAGGAAAATGCATTATATAAGTTTGATTGCAATATTCCTCTCTTCCCATTCCTGACCTCATTGTATTAGCATCTTACTCTTTCATGCTACTGCAAAATAAAATACTAATTGACTCTGAGCTATACTGATTAATAATCAAAGATTTCTGATTTCTCAGGCTCAGCTGGTACGAACAGTTTCATTTACATACCGATGTGTTTCCAGCTGCACAGTAATGGCCATTAACCGTTTCACAGCACCCAAGGTAAAATACAGAAGCTTCTTATTTGCAAACACATCACGCTACTACAGTGTTGGAAGTTTTCACAAAAAAACAAGCCAAAATCCCCAAACCAACCTTTTTACATAGAGAAGGAAAAAATACCAAAACATCAAAGACTGTTTTAAAAATTAAGTTATTTTTAAAAACTAAGGTATGGTAATTCCTGAAGAAGGAAGGTGCCTTATCTGGAGAGGTTTTCAGATAGCTGCTTTAATAACCACACAGGACTCAGAGTAAGGTGCATGTAGTATTTTAAAGTTCTGAGTGATAGAACTGGTGATCACAAAGATTTACAGTAACATAAAAATTCACACCGCTCTTACAGGCAGATTAACTTCACGAGCCTGACAAGTGAGTGGAGCCCTGAAAAAACACACGCTGCTAGCCATACTTCATTACATGTAACAGTCTTGAGCATCTAAAGCACAGATAGAAAAAGCTTATGAAAGACATTAAACAACAGAAACTCTTTCTGGATACTATATCCAGCCCTCAACACCACTGCCAGTTGTTCCCAGCAAGGCAGAGCAGGCATCGACCCAGGAGGGACTCCTGTGAGCAGTATCAGAAACACAAAACAATTACACCCCACAACAACTTTAGTGCTTGACTTAGAGAACAATCCTCCTTTTAACAATTAAAAAAAAAAGGAAAAAGACAACAGGAATCTCTCCTTCTAGCAGGAGCACAGCATGGGACGTGTAAGGATTCTAACTGGAAGAGCCCCTACACCTTTCTGTGTTCAGAGTTCTTTGTTGCCTGGCAGTAGGTTGTAAGGACGGTCATATTTAAAATTAAAACCATCAGGCTGTGTCTCTGGAAGGCTGCAAGGGAGCCCCTGAACGAGTAAGAAGGAAGGCACATTACCTTTAGCAAGTCTCCTCAGGATCTGGCAGCGGCATTTAAAAGAGACAGCTATCATTCTCGCTGCCTGCCTCCCCCGGCCAAGCGTGCGCAGGGCTCTGCTCGCGCGAATGCAGCAGGCGGCTCTGAATTCCTTCCCCCGCTCATACCAGGCGAAAGGTAGCCCCGGCGGGGAGTGACAAAGCTTAATTCCTCTTGGCTGATGCAGAGATCAGCTCCCTGTCATCCAGCGAAGCTGTGTCATTCTCTACTACCTCCACCACCACCTGCACGGGGAGATGAAGGGCTTAAAAAGAAGTATTTCTTTAAAAGCCTGAAAGCATCCAACTGCACACGCGGACGCAGATAGTGCAGGGAGCCGTTCCCCAGCCTCTCATTCCCCAACCGTGCAGGGAACGCGATGGATGCTGTGCCAGGCAAAGGGCCCCGCGTTTCAGCAGACGTGGCGGTTTTTCTTCTCTCTCTTTCCTCGAATCTTTCCTTTCCCTTATGGTTCCTGCTGCATAAATGGGGCAAAAATACCAGGAAACCTACTTCTGGGGAGATGGAGCCTATTTCAAAAGGAACATATTCTAATCAAAGCATATTAAAGATTTAATCATACAGATCTGTGGGGAAGAACAAAAGAAAAAGGCTGATTTTAGCACCAGGAAAGGTTTTTGACAATTACAGACAAGTATATTACAGCAGGTGAGGCACAGACCACACGGGAAGGGCACGAGTCAGAGGCAAGTGATGGATTGTTGTGTGCAGGCAGGACGTCCGAGCATTTGATCACACCAAAATAAATAAAAAGCTGCTGCATAGAAAACTCACAGCGAGTCAGGGTTTCTCTCCTCGCTAGAGAAAATATCAGCTTTCAGTGCCCCTGAGAATTTATTTCACCAAACATTGCACCATTTGTAAGATTTTGTAAGATCTCTTCATCCCACCATGAGTTTTTAAGTCCTCTGATGCCTATTCAGGCAGCAAATTAACCTGCCTTTACAACTCATTCAGAAAAGAATGAAGTGGAGCACACCACTTAAGCAAGAGCTCCATCCCACACCTTTATGGAGCAAAAATTTACTAAAGGGCAAAAATCCACACCCATTCTTAAAAGCCAAACAAGCAAGCAAAGAAAAATATGGCATATGAAGTTTGTCAACTCAGATTTACCCACAGAAACCAAGTGCTGCGTCAGATACTCTCCTTCGTAACAACAGAGAAACATTTCTTTGCCGAGACTTCTGCTTCACTTGGGTGATGTATTTAAAACTGCCCTCATATACTCTGTCCCATTCACTCGTTTTGATTACAAATTTGCTCAGTTTATTTTCTGCTGCTTTTTATCCATTGCTATATTTGATGCTACAGTCCAGCACTAGGGCACACATCTTCTACCATAAGGTAAGGAAAGCCAGGAGGAGGTATGGACAGCTTTCACACTTGGAGCCGTTTCTCTCCCCCTGCCCACTCCGTGCTGCATCAGCAGCTCCGTGCTTCCTATATTCCAGCTCACTATTACAGTAATTTTTTTCTTATTTTTGTTTTATTGGTTATAGCAACAGCCATATTTCCAAGGCCAAGGTGAAACATTCCATCAGCACAATTGCAATTGCCCAGACAGACCCAGTGAAAATTGATTTTATTTCGTTGCCATTAAAACCAGATAGGGGTAATCAAGTCATCTGTTTGCCAACCTTGTTATCACTTCCTGTAGTGGCTGTTGTTCCATACAGCTGTAAAATCCAGCCAGTGGAAAAGCAGACACACCTGAAGCCATGGGCTGATCACTCCAGCCCCGTAACCACAGACCTCCATCCAGAGATGGACAGGGTATGCAAGGAGAGGTGAAACCAGGTGAAGAACGTGGAAGTTTAAGCCAGTGTAATTCAGGGGAATGGAAAGAAAATGGCAAATCTTGGACTATCATGGAGTGGGGGAGGAGTTGTGTATTCTCATTCCCCCAAAAGCTGAAACCAAGAACGGAGTAAGTGGTTCTCTGCTAACATTGCCAATAGGCTTCTTGAGGTGAAAATTACCCCCATTCTTTCTTGCCACCTCCTGCTCAGGTAACAGGACTTGACACCAGTAACACTGATGAATACTGCCCTGTATCTGATTTCTCTTTTCTTTGCTCTACTGGAAAAGCTGTTCCAGAGACTGTCACATGGCTAAAGCCTCAGCAAACAGCCCCTGCCCGCATCTCTTTCAAGCCTGACATGTCAAAGCTGCCCTGAACTTGCTGCTCCCTCAGCATCCAGAATCCATAGTGCTGTCCTCTCATCTGCCAGGTGCCTGTCCTTGATGCCATAAACCTTGTCACACCCAGACAGACTCATTTAAACACCTCCCCTTACCTCAAGGGTAACCAGAAGATCCTGCAAGATAATCGTTAGCTGCCCTGACGTATGTTCTTTGATTCTTCGCACTCAATGGATAGGAAAGACCACGTGTGGAAGAGGTGTGGAGTCAGCACTGTCTACATGAGGCAGACTCTACTCCCACCTCTTTGGAAACAGACCTTGGGATCACCTGCCAGCATCTGAGCCAGGGGAGCCTGAAGTGCCCCCCCTGCCCTCCTAAAGAAGGTGGTTTTGGGGAGCATCTCTCGAGAGTACACTTCTGCCTTGTCTCCTTCAGAGTGCAATTTTGACACCCTTGAGGACTTACGCTGTGCAGACAATGGCAAGAGGCTGTATCCACACGGTGAGAAGGAACTGCTTTGTGGTCTGAATCCACAGTGTACCCTGGTTCAGCCCCGTTGGTACAGGAGGCAGAAGAGAGCACACTTAGAGAACAAGGGGGCTGCAAAAAACAGACTTTAGACAGAAGGAAAAACAAAGCCTTTGCATAAGGACATGCTGAGCCCCAATGGGATTATGTAAAAATGTACACAACTGTAATAACAATACAGAAACTGTCATATATATGCAAAACCAGCTGCAGACCTGGTCAGATAAGGCTTTACTCACAGCAAAAAGATGTAGTCCTTCATTCAAAATGCTTATTGTATTGTTTACTACTTCTTCTAGATTACTGATGCGTACACTAAATAGGCTCTGAAGCACAGCATGAGCCACTTCCAACCAAGTCAATAGGATTATTTTTTGCTTATGTTTCTTCAAACAATTTTTCTGTCCTTGCCAAAGGAGGTCATGTGCAGATCTGAATCCCTCAGAAACATTTCATAAGACAAAAATTTCATACTTCAAGTACAGCACTGAATGTAATGATATAGTGCAGGGTTTTCTCCTGTTTTTTGGTAGTTCAAGAAAATTGATCCAGTTATTGGAATGATTTCTAAAACATTCACTCATGACATTCATGGTTTTACCACCTTCTTTGCAGGACAGCAATCACCAGGACTGCCAAAACTGTTCTTGCCCAAAGTTTTACCAAAGTAAGGATTTTGTGATTATGAAATGTCTCAACCTTCCAAGAGTCAGCCATAATTTTCTGAGTTGTCAGTCCTTTAACTCTGCAGATGGACTCAACTGGTTGTTCAGGAGAAAAAAATGGGGGAGGAGGTTAAAAAAAAATAGGTGGGGTAGGAGGAAGGGTAGATGATGTAATATTAGGAGATCAAAAACCTTCAGTCATACTGAAAACTTATTTATTCTCTATATAACACAGCTTGAAGTACTTACTAATTAGATTTCTTCCTTATTAATTAATAGCTTCAATATTTATTACTATTTTCTCTGGGCTCATCTGTAAAAATCTGTTTTCAATTCGATCCTTTTGGATAGCAGCATGAATTTGTCTCAGTTTTACTGCTGCACTCATTCCTTTCTTTTAGGAGTCTGAAAGGTTATTTATAAACTCTACAATATATAGAACACAAATATTTTCTCAGCTGAATTTGTATTCATAAATACTCAGTAGAAGGTCACTAGATGAAAGAAGCTTGTATTTCCATATGATAAGACAGGCAGTATAATATACATATCCTATTTAACACCATCTTCTGGTTAATCTTAGCAGATCACATTAGCTGCAATAAATGAATCAAAAAGGTTAGGATCTATTACATGTCTCTGCAAGATAAAAAAATATATAATTAAATTTCTCTAAATTAAATTGAAGATTATAATCTTCATATAGTGCAACATTAGATTCAATCAGGAAAATTTCTGTGAAAATACAGTATTCAATGAAGAATAAAATTCTGCAAAATATTGAATTGTGTTTGGGGAAAAAAATTGTTTGCCAAAAACAATCCAGAAAACATAAGTCTACTATTCACACCCTTCCATTCCACAGAAATATATACACCCAATGGTAGTTCTGGGTCAAATTCCACTCACGCTGCATCAAACATTTCCTTTCACACACTGATTGAGCAGCATCTCAAAACCAGTTACACCCCTCACCCCTCTTTTGCTTTAAAGGGGATTTGTCCACACGAGCTGCCATAATTGTTTTTGGATGTTGCATGCTCGTAGTTTGCTTTACGGTTCAAGTCTGTGTGTCTGCAGCCTGAAGGGGATGCACGACAGACTACTCACACCGAAGACCTAGACCTGTAAAGAAAGCCAACCCACCGGGTTCAATGAAGGCAGCGATGTGCTCAAATCACAGCCTCAGTAAAGCATCAAGGCAACGGGAAGGACATACAGATATCAAATGCCTGGGGAAGACACAGTGATATCTAGTGGATCCACCCGCATAGGAAAATCAAAATGAAATATTATGAAGTCTGAATGCATTAAGATTTTGTACAGCTCAGTGTTTTGGTCCATCATTTTAAAAGATACTGCTGGCACCTACCACATTATTCAAATCAGAAGTCAGATTTTTGCGGAAAAGGAGAATTAATTTGGCCCTGAAAATAACAAATGACTGTATAGATACTTCTGTTTTGAAAACTGAAACATTCCCACTATTGTATTTGATACATCCTTATATCAATCAAGAACTAGCAACAAAACCAAGAATCTCAATCTGAACAGAACAAAATTTGAACATTTTTCATCTCAAAGAGAAGAGCTGTATTCCCATGCAGCAGCAGACAGTCGAACCAGCATTTTGCAGTGGATACTGCTCTACTACAAAGATTCCCCTTCACTACAGAGAGAGGGAATAAAAAGGAAAGCGCAGTAAAACCACCCTGTTATTCCCCAGTGCTGAGATTATCAACACAGACAACTTGTCAGCTTTGCATAATTTGGAGGGTCTTGTAAATTTACATTTTTATTAAATCAACTACAGCAGCTATTTTCTAGCAGTGTTAACCACCTTTACAATTTCATGCAGACAGTGGAGCAGGAGGCTTTACCGGTCCACTCAAAGCTGTAAAAGGTGCTCTGGATACACACAATCGTTGCTGGAGAACGTTTCACATAGAAGGTGCAGCATATTAGAAAGCAAGGATATCTGTGTGTGCTGCAAGTGGCAACAGATGACATGAATAAATCTGTCAAAAGATCTGAGCTGGTGCCAAAACACCACTGCTGTGGCACCATACAAATATGGCATCTCCATTGACTAGGAATAGATTAGTGAAAAAATAATTCAGGGGCTTTCTGGATAGCAAAAGATCTTAACTTATGGACTCCAAGCAATGTTTGCCTTTTTGAATAGGCAGGTATTAAACAACTGGTGGTAAAATCAGTCAACGTTGCCACATTCTGGGATGGCTTTTTGTTAAAGCATTTTATAATACTGCAAAATAATTACATTGTAATTGAATTTTTTATATATGAAAATAACTCTCCAGTACACACTACCCTCTAAGCATAACGTAAGGAACAGCATTCCCTACATTATCTGTCACTGCAATCCCACACCAGAGCTTCACAAAAGTGCTTTATCTTATTAGTCCATGTCAATTACTGGCAAAAATTAAAACTGTTATTTTCAGTGAAACCGTGTTGATATGCACAGGTTCAAGAGGTTTCTTACTGGAGAAACTCCTTCAAAAGACCTTTGAGATACGTAGCACAATGCTGTTTTTTCATTCCACATATACTACAAAAATTAGAAACCTTTAGTAGTGCAAGTACATTGCAGTCTCTCAAAGGTAATTTTAAGCATAGCCACAACTAGTTGACAATCCAGAAAGAAGGCTCTTCATGAAACCAATAGCTTGTGAACCACTGCAGGTGCCGCTCTGTTCCTAGTAGGTACACGTCTGTACTCCCTTTGCTTTGGTTTATGACGACAGAGGAGAGTGCTTTCTTTCAGGTAAATTAATAATAATTTGTCCTTGTATCTTCTGAACCAGCAATTAGTAAAGAACCTACCATTTTTCAAAACATACTGAAATAAGCCACAACCAAGGTAGTGTGTCTGCCCTCGCTGCAGAAGCAGCCGTGGAAGGAGTAGGTACCACAAACGGCCCTGTGCCATCCAGGATGCTTGTAGATCTCATGGAGAGGAACAACTAACGACCCAGTTCGATGAACACAATCAGCCCAGCATGGGCTCCTGCCAGCAACACGCATATAATTACAGCCTCTGGGATTTAACGTAATCTCAAAACTAAAGGATAACTCTGTCTTACAAGTAGCTTCCACAAGCTGCACTACATGGTTAAAGACTCCTGTAATTACAATCTCTGTAAGGCTTTGTACTTTGTAGAGGCTTTTTCAATTAGTTAAAATGATGACCTTCCTATTGCTACATCAGTCTAACAAAACACAGCTAAGTATTTCCTCAGAATTACCATACTGGAAGCAGGGACAATCTCTTACACTTAGCAGAAAACAGCTGTTTTTACTCTCATTTAAAAACAAAACAAAAAAATATTATGACTCCACCAAAACCACTTAAACAAAAGTGGAATAATTATAAGTCTCTCTAGCTATACTGCTTTGTTTCCATATTTTTATCAACATATTTAGCAGCCGTGAAATTGGAATGTTGCACTAGAAAATAAAATGTGTATTTGGAGGGATGAGCCCAGCATATAACAAAATAATTTAATCTACTACAGAAGAATTTTAGAAATTAATTCAGTATGTTTTTATGGGCAAGCCGTTAGATTCAAGATATGGCCAAAAAGGATGGCAAGGGAAGGTCTAGAGATGCAGCACAAAGAAGGGATGGAACAAGCAGAGTTTGAACCGGCAATACCTCCAAGCCTTGCAAGATGAAGGGAAATGCCGATTCACTGACACAGCTGTATTCCTACCTATGTGCAAGCTGCAGGAAGGCATGGGAGCAGCTGATTTTCTAACACAGAGTGGGTTTCTATACCGAAATTAGGTCGCATACTGTATGCTTGCCTGCAGTATGAGCAACAGCCAGACAGCGAGCAACAACCACTGCACCTTCCTAAGCCTCATCGACTATTTCACCGCAGAAGCAGAATAGGTGTGCTTGAAAACCAAAGATAAATGGAAAATCCAGGAAAACGGTCCAACATACACGACAGAGAAAAACAAGCACCAGGGGAAAGAAAAAAAAATTATTCCACTTTGAACAATGGGTGCCAACTGTCTTGGTTACGACAGATTTGTTGGAGAGCCGTTCACTTCCTAGCAGGTTCACATTTTACTCCAATCCCCAAACTTGTGCAGCACTGTCCTGTCTGTGCAAGCCACTCTACACAGTGACACCAGGCACACAAGGGGGTACCACCCTGGAAGAAGCCAGGTAGGTCCTGAGCAACTTTTGGATGAAGTTTGACAATTCCTTAACAGGAATGGCGTGATCCTGGTGCTGATGCAGCCTTGTGGTGTGAACCCTGCAGTTTGCTGATCTCTGCCAGACGACATGATCACTACCTTCTGATCCGTTCATCTGCAGCATACTTGCACGCTAGGTCTGTGTGTGTAGACCCTGCAAAAGCTTGGAGGCCACAATGCAGAACATCCCAGGCCTCTCATGCTTACCTTCCAAGATTTTTTCATTCTGCAACACAAAATTTAACTCATTGGGAAATTTGGCCATCTTCTGAGGACTGACAATCAGCCACTATTACAGAAGAATGAAAATCGCAGTGCTCTCTTACTGCAGTCTGCTTTAATGCACAAGGAACAAGAAAGGCATAGCAGACTTGGGATGAGGAAGGCAATTCTCCTGCCAAGTGAAAACATGGTCTTTCTGTGCCTCCTTGAATCCCTATTCAGCATGAACATGCTCTGCTCTCCTACTGTCACCTGGGAGCATGGCTGCACCTCGCCAGTGCTGCTACGGCTGTGGCTGCTGGCATTTTACAAGATTAGTGCCACGTATTCTGTGGCCTCCTGACACCAGCGACGTCAATACCCTATAGACTGCCCTGGACTCTGTTTCTGCTGCATGGTGACCTGTAATTCAATCACCAAGTTATTTCCACTGGTGTTGTGTTCTGAAATAAAATTGGTGATAAAAACATGGTTTTAGCTGACCTCAAATTTGAAGCCAAACATCCACACCAGGTCTTCTCTGGCAACTTCTGAAACAACAGCACCTACTTGAGAAGGCACATCTCTCAAGTTTCCGCTCAAATACGTTGGCATTCGTAGTCTCAGGAAGTGTACATCACTGTACATCAGTGTATCACTGCATATGGCCAGTATCACTGACACTTCTGTACAGCCTTTAAACCCCAAGCCTTTGTTTTAGGTGATCCAATTTTAAAAATTGGATCAATGAATAGTTAAGACATTTTGGATCACCATTTGAACTATAACTGTTTAAATGGTATTTAAACCTCTGAGCAACAACCAGAAATAAAAAATAAGACGACACCTACTGAGACGTGTGCTTTTCCACTGCAGGTACCTACATCTGACCAGGGACTGCTGCACTGCACAACACTGTACACTTTGAATTCACCAGCCTAGCTTACAGCTTGGAAATAAAGCGAGTTAGTCTGAATTAATTCTGTGTTACTATGATCAGACTCTGGCAGCTAAGTGAGAGCTAGCTTGGGTATCCCTCAGTGCTGCACACTGTAATAAACCCAGGTAGGTCTTATCAAATATTATCATCATAGTTTAGTGAGAAGTCATACAATTAAATGTCCAAATACAAGGAACACAAGAGCACACCTGCAGTACCAAAGAGCATATCTCAGAATATGATAACTCTAAAAATGAGTGAGCAGATCATTCAAGGTAAGTAAATGAACAGCAACTGCAACAACAGGTTTAACACAATCATGGCTTGTATAAATGGGGGAAGACTGAGTACAAGTACCGAAAAGACTGCTACCTGCCTTCTGCAGAGACACCTATACTAGAATCCAATATTCAACTCCAGTATTTATGCTGGGCTTTGCTTGGTTTGGATTTGTTTGTTTTCAAAAGGTTGAAAAACTGGACAGCATGCAGAGAAGAGTACCAGGAGTGATTTGAACATTAAAAATGCCCTGTGCAGTGAAAGACTCAGCAAGCATAATATCATATTGAAAGAGTTTTGGACTGTGGATTACACAGTGCTTAAGAGCTGTCGTAAGAAGGACGTGTGGAGTGCTCAAGAGCTTCTCCATCACTTGATGGACAAGAGACGCAAAAGAAAAGCTGCACAAGAAAATCAAATGGTTGGAGCTCAAAGCCAGTGAAATTCCAACTAATCAACCACCTTCTGATGGGAAGATGTACTGGTAGATAAAACTATCAAAACAGTTCCCTGAAGAGCCACTGTCTGCCTGGCTTTCTGGAATACGCACTTTCGCAAAACATCAACTACTGGACTTACTGTAACAATAACAGGATGGATGCTGCATCCTGCTTACACGCGGGGATAACCAAACATCTTGCACATCTTGTCTTGCCTTGTCTTAGAAAGTATACGAAGCAAATGATGAGACTGTGATGGCCTCCTGCTGGCTTATCTACTTTAAAGTACTGCTTTGAATAAAAGAAATGGACAGCAATAAAAAAAATGGACTGGAAGAGTCCTCAGGCTATTTTCATTCTTAAAATATTAATCAGATTTGCACAACAGTGAAATCTATACAAATAAAAAGTTATAAAAATATAGGACTGGCTACAAAACACACTTTATCAAATACATAATTAACACTCTTATAACAATCTTTTATAACCAGAATTCCTAATGTGTTAGAAAAACTGCTGCATTATGCTCCAAAACTGGTCCACCTTCTCCAAGTGCAAACACTTCAAGAGCAGGGGAACCCTTTTGTGCACCAACCTCACCCCCACATCCCTTCTCTTTTGCTGGGAAGGACAGGATCCATAGCAATTGATGGCAAAAATGCACATTCCAAGTGGCATAAAACATGTTATTTACATTAGGAAAGAAGAAAAATCTATAATATGTATGACTCAAGAGAAGTTATAATGGTGTTTTGCTATCAGGGAACAGTTAACAAAATAAATGAAAGAAAGGTTCCTAGGCAAGAGGTTGAAGTATTTGTCATGTAAGTCTCAAAAGCTAAAGGTTGATAACCTCAAGCTTGTTTTAGTGTCATTCTTCCATGGATCATTTAGTGCTTTAGTGCTGTCCCACTGCTATTCATCACACTTTTAATAGCTCTTTCTAAAATGCTCTTCAAAAAGTTTGAAGTTTGGCCAAATAACGTTAACACTTAAAAGTCTGCATACAATACTTAGCCGGATTTTTTCCTTTATGCTTTTTGTTTGTTTATTTGTTTTAAATCAGAGAAAGCAAACAATCTCCTAAGGTAAACATGACATTATGTACAATAATCATTAGTAACAAAGTGGGAGCAGCTAAATACAGAGGAAAAACAATGTATTCAAGAACAGCCCAACCGAAAACTACAACATGCCAGTCAGAAAAACAAATGTTTCTCTCAGAAAATTAAGAGGATAAATGAAAAATACAAAGCATTGGATATCATCCTATAAAGAATAAAATCATCCTGTATTATTGTAAACCTATCACTTACAAACTATCGATTAGTAGTAACATATCACTACTTTAATTATTTTTCTAATACTCCAACATATTTATACAAAAACCCTCTCATATATTTCTTTTGCACTGTCAGGCATCAATTAACAACTTATCAGCAGACATCAAACTTCCAAGTTCTGTATTACATTTCCACTAACCAGCTTGCAATTTTGCCTGGAACTTGCATATATTATTTTAAGAACAACCCTACCTTGAATTCCTGATGAGTTCAAAGCGCTCAGGCTGGCTTTAGGGGCTTGAGAAAAGTTACAGCCTGGGTAGGTCCGAATACCCGTGCCACCAGCCACCTGGGCTCAGAGAGGAGACCATGGGCTGCCTCTGCCGCAGCCCACCTCTGCCACCACTGCGCTACTGTGAAAGCTGCCGCTTCGCTCCATCTTGTCACGCAGGCAAACATCTTTTTGAAGATGTTTTGCATGGTTCAATGAATCTGAGGGAAAACTTCTTAATAACTCATTCTAAAATTTCCCTTAAATTTGTCTCTAGTCTCCATAGGTATCAGGGCTCTTCTACTAATTATCTATTGGATACACATATGCTATACAGATACATTTTTATCTTTTCTCATAACCCAGACCTGAAACCCTTTCTGTTTGCTCCAATGTTTCCATAGGGGAAGCAGCTGCAATTTATTTAAATAGTCTTGGTGCAGTCCAACAGACATTTATTGAAGTAGGGGCAGTTACTCTCCTGTGCCTGTGACATGCCCTTTCTTACTACGGCATTAGTAACTCCTTTTCGCAAGTATGACTGCTATTAGTGTATAGAAAACCTATCTGCCATTTGTCCATACGTGCTGGTCCCTCTATGTACCTCTATGTTCCATTCACAGTATATCATCATAGCTTGGATTATTTCCCCATGATGCATTAACTTGCCAAATCATACGATATTCTTCTGCACATTACACATTTCTAGCTGTTTTAAAGACTAGTTAAACACATGTCTTATTATGATGTAGGTCTCCTGATCTAATCTTATCTGCTAATTTTCACAACAGTTAATGAGGTTGTTACATCACTACTGCCTTCCTTTTCCTTGAGTCAACTCCTGGGGTTTCTCAAGCAACTCATTCTGAGGTATTTTTCCTTGTTAGATCATGAGCATTTAAAATTCACCAAACACTTCAAAAGACCCACAAATGTCCTGAAGTACTGCATCAAGTACTACTATTGCTTCCATTCACTTTGTATTATATTCCAAACTGTGACAATGTTTATTATTTACAAATCTATACTGCTTATTGACTATGGTCATGTTATCTTCAAAACACAAAATCCCTCTCCCTCTTTAATGTTTATTCAATATTTATTTCATTACTGAATTTTTACAGAAACCAGCACTAAATTAAAGAGAAGATCACAGCCAAAGGTACTTCTATTTTTTTTTTTTTCTGCTAAATGCACATACCAACATATTCCATGGCATGTCACTAGCTTTCCATTTATATGTAAGGTCAAACTCTACCTGAACCAGCGCAAACAGGCTACACCTATACATTCCAGAGATCAGTGTGTTCACAGCCAGAAACAGAAAGTTGGCAATACTGTACGCTTAGGTTTCTTTGTATTTGTCCATGTGTCACAGGCTTTATGAAAACCGGCTCACACAGCAATCACTGTAAAGCACTTGAGTGTTTTTCCCCCCCAACATACATTTAAGGTTTGCATCACACCAGCTGCTGCACTTCAGCAATGAAAATAAACGTAGTATGACAAAGAGAGGGCTGTGTACAGATTCTCTCTATGAACTTCCTTGGAAAGAGATGCATAAACTTAATTGATCAAAAGGGAGCCACAAAAGGATGAAATATTTTGCAGAAGCATATGCTAATGGTACTGCACCAACCTCCAAGACCCACTGCTTGGCGGAACGGTCCATAAAACTGTTGAGGTGATGGAAATGCTCCTGACTTGCTGCTTGGAATGCAGAAATGGGATAGTAACCGTGCTATTTATTTATTTATTTTTAAAATAAGGCAAGGAGAAAGGGGCCCAGGCGTTTTAACAGGAAATTAGAAAGCTGGCTGATATAAATTCACCACCTGTCAAAGCTTTAACAGCCTAAATTCCCCTCCCCCTGCTCCCCATTCCCGGTTTCTCAGCTGCATCCGAACACTCACAGTGCTGCTAATGGATAAAAATGGAAACAAATGTATGCAACAAATCACAGCAGCTCCTGTGCCAGCTTCTCCCTTCTGGTTCATCAGACCCAGATCTTTATGCTGCTGCTACGTATTAAAATCAATGTTCTGCCTCTTCATTATTGTCATTATTTCTCTTTCACTTCAGAAGTTTGCTTTCCTTCAGAGTTCTGCCTGACCAGCTTGTCAGGACATATTTAAATCGGTATTTTGTGCACACACACGTATGCCATGCATCTGGATGCCACCTCATTACCATCTGAATTCGTATCACTTCTGCCAGGGCACAAAAATGCAGGGGTAAAAATCATGTCAAATGACAGAAGATTACAGCCATTCATCTCCATCATTTAAAAATCTGAAGTAACTGCAGATTTTGCCATCAGCTCGTTTCATACCTGATAAGAAAACCTAAATAAAGATTGAATGCAGCACTTCCCATGATGCATGAAGACGCAATGCAGCTCAAGCAGAAGGCATTAAAGATTCATCCTCTACTTTGTCAGAACTGGGGCTTCAAGCTGCTTGTGTCAACATTGCCTACTGCACCTGAGGCTTACCTTCAGGTCATAGGGAAAAACCCTAATGGTGTGGGCTGTTAGTAGAGAATTCTGACCGCTGGAGTCAGGTGAGTGGTGAAGCTACTCTTTGGCAGGAAGAAGCCCTACCTAGAGCATATGCAACTGAGACAGCCCAGCAATTGCTGACACTGGTTGGGCTCCAGGTCAGAGAAGATCTGCTGGCAATGCGGTTGAGCAACAGGGATGCTGAATCCTGCTGCACTGCCAGATGCACACTGGAAGAAACAGGTGAGGCTGCAGGAAGTTAAGATGCACAATCCTAGTGTAGTATAAATAAACAGTGTAAAAGAAATATATAAATAGCAAACCTCTGCTTGCTTTCATTTGGATATGAAAAGACGCCAAAAAAGGAAACATCTTCCTTAAGTTGTCCACTACACTCCCTCCCAGACAACATGCCAGTATCTTCATTTTTTGCTTTTAATTAGAAGCACAGCATTCTCCTAAGAGGTGTTTCATTTGTGCCAATTCATGTCTTACTGGCATGAAGACAAGCCTACAGCTACATTTGCACATGACGCTTCAATGAGGATGCTAAATTTTCTCCAAAGTGATATAAAAAACCCACCCAAACCCTAAAAATAATAATCCACATTTACACACCCCCACATAGAGGCAGCACATCTTCCACTGACGTGCTCATTTCAGGCTGTGCGTTTTATGACAGTTGACCTGTGAAAAGGTGATGACCAAGGACCCTTCACTTGGCGGGTCTCTGAGGGGTGCACAGGTAACAGCCTTCTGTGGGGTGCATGGCGCTACACTTCCCACTGCCCTCTGCCTGGACATTTAAATTGACAGATTTGGGCTGAGCCTGCACAGGTGTAGGCACATCTTTTCACTGCCGATATTAGAAGGACTGTGTATTGAATTTACTACTTCAAGATGCTATCAGCAAAAGCAGAGAGGAAAACTAAACAGTTTTCATAAATTTTGAAGTACTTAATTTATATTCATTTTGTCTGTTCTTTACTAGTCAGTTCTCACTTTTCTGATAAACACACATACATAACCTCAACTGCAAAATACAAACCTCTTTAAATAAAGCATCTGGGTCCCCCTATCAACACTACCTATATTTTAAAAAATAAGGCCTGGATACAAACCCTATGTTGACAGTATCACTTTAAGATCTAAGCGGACATAAACTCAAGTACCTCTTGTCACTTGCTCTCATAGGAACTCCTGGTCCTACTCTCTGACATAACATCTGGAAGCCTGTATGAATAAACCTATTCACTGATATTTTCCCTTAAAGGCTTGAATTTACGAACTAAAGCTGTCATGCAATAGGCTCCAGTGCTGTGATGATCAGAAGCACAACAGATGTCTCATCCAGAATTTGTAGTTTTGGATCCTTGGCAGGATCCAAAGCCCAAAGGCCCTTGTTCTCTCTTTCAGCTCTTTAAGCCAAAAACTGAGCTGGAATAGGGGTAGAACCATATTGAAATGCCTGCATGGAGTCTGGTGTTCAACCCCACAGAGAGCTGCAAACCAAAAGACGAATTCCCACTCACAGTGAGCAGAAACAAAGACAGAAGAGAAAATGGCAGAAAGGACTGTAAAGATTTGCTTTCTTATCAGAGTCATTAATATTCAGTTTATTCCACATGAAACATTTGTTTCAAGGGACTGAATAGCTCAGAAGATTGACTTTGATTTTGGGAGGCTTTCATTCGTAAGCTGTCAGTTTGGATCCAGCTGAGGGAGGTACTGATGGATGGTTTCTAATATCTGAGAGTTGCTTAGTGGCGTATGACAAATGACAAAGCAGTTGCAGAGTGAGTTATATAGTGAGTCAGCAGTCCTTTCCCAGAAGGTTCAATACTAATTAAGAGGTAACTCGACACCCTTTGTGTAAGGCCACTCGGAAACTTAGGCCCAGATATGAGAAACAAATCACAACTAATCTAAACAACTTTAAGTTTCAGCATGGAAATAAATAACAGCCCTACAAGTTACATCATCATGCATCCTTCAATACCCTATTGCATTTTTACTGGAACATTACATTTAGTATACTTATATGATGCCTGACTAAGAAAAAGCCACCTTTTGTTTGCTGAAAAATCCTGCCAATGTTGAGAAGTTCACCTTTGATTTAAAATAGCACTTTGGTGGACAGGCTCCTTCTCAAGTCCATCATCCCAATCCAATAAGCGCAGTCGTACTCTAAGCAGGACTAAGAATGAGGTCCCGCAGGAAGGCACTAAGCTGTGGCTAGTGCACCTCACCTCACCTCCTCCTGGCCCCCCTGGACAAGATGGTTCCAGCTAGGAGCAAGCCCTGGGAGCAGCTCTGGAAGAAATCTCTGCCATTAGCAATGGATTTGATGATGTCTCATATCACATCCCTTCCTCCCCACTTCATGTTATGCTAAGACCAACAAGCTCATTTCAGTCCCATCCAACAAACAGAGACTGCCACAAAAGAAAAAGAGTTTTTCTCTCTCCCTTTTCCTTCCAAGTTGCACTGGTCGCACGGTGCGTGATGAGTAGGAACAACAGACACCCACAACTCACCCTCAGTCTCTCGTGGAGAACTGTCACCTATTTTAATCCATGACAACTCTGCCCCAGACACAGTTTACCCGCCTAAGTGCTTCAAGCACTGCAATATTCTTCCTAGGTGGCATTGGTTCCTGTTCCTTACTTTTTATTGAACAACAAAGCTCTATGGAAGGACTCATGTAAAAATCTGTGCTGTGCATTTACCAGCACAAAGAAAATTGCATTTCAGGGATGGGACATATATAATTGCAAGGAGATGAGAGCCTCAATTAAAAGTCACAGTAACAATGAAGGGAAAGATACTGTATGATGCACATTAATCACCTTCTCGAAATCTCAGTACAGAGTGGTTTTAGATACAGGAAGTCATCTTCTGAAAAAGCTAATGAATCATTTAGTTAACAGGGAAAAGTCATGCCTTTGATCAATAGGATCTAAGAATTACAATTAAGCAGAAGACCCATATCATGTACACTTCACAAAAGGCTGTTGTGTTTTAGAAAATGGCTCTATTTTGTTTTGGCTTAGTTTTGGGGGTTTTTTTGTTTGTTTGGTTGGTTGGTTTTTTGGGTTTTTTTTTTAATACTATGAAAACGTGTTTTGGGTTTGGCTTGGATTTTTTTAAATTTATTTTTACAATGAGTGTTCTTTTTGTTCCATTCTTTGCATAATATTTAAAACATCTCCCTGCACAGGTGACAAAATCTACAATTTTCTTTCCTTTCTTTGTCTGCCTTCTTGGGAACCACGTTTCATTCATGAATGGGAAGAACACATTAGTTAAGTCAGTAATGAACCAACTTTTTAAAGTTTCAGCCACAAAACACTACGAAACTTAGTAAGACCCAATAAGAAACTCAAAAAACCAATTACATAAAAGTAGCTCTTGTAAATTTTACTTTACCAAAAATAAGTCTGCCATTACTTTTTAAACTTGGCCACAAAAAGTTTTTTCTAAAACTGAAAGCATACTTTTTTTGGTCTTTTACACCGTGTCTCTATTGAAAAGCTGTAACAGCTCACATCTCGGGAGAAAAAGCCATTCAGTGGATTGTTAAATTTGTCACCATATAAATCCTCTTCGCAGCATTTTTTCCAATTTGATTTTCAAGGTTAACAGCTGTATCCCAGGCTCCTCTGCTACCTTAGATTATTAAACAAGTGTCATAAAAGAAGGCTTTGATTTTGTAAGAGATTAGAAAGAAGTTTCCTTTCATACCTTTAGCACTCAACATGCTACAGTACATACACTCTAACATTAGAGTATTGGTGAACCTGCCGCAAATGAAAATCCCTGATGATGCAGCAGCTTCTTTTGCTCCATGCAGGGTGCAAGAGACAAGCTTTCAGGGAAGGCAACTGTATTTTATTTCATGCATCACAAACAACTTCGGGGCTACACCTTCTCATTTTAAGTTTAGTCAGGTTCTTACATCTTTTGGACTTGCTTAAATGAAGCTGTCCTCCTCCACTGTCAGATCTCTCTTCTCCTCACTTTCAGTTCACTGAAGGAGCACTGGACAAAAACACACCTGGACATTTCGGCATGGAGCGTTTAGCAGAAAGAGAAGACTGAATAAACCCAAGAATGCTCCATGTTTGAAAACAGAAATGGAGAAGGCTGGAAATCCTCTCCAAGTGTGAACTGGCTTTTGAAACCACCTCGTAGGTGGCTCTGTCACACTGCCAACACATTGCTTCTCTCCTGCCGCAGACTGGTCCATAACTGCCATGGGATGGGTTCCTTACCCTGGCTTAAAGGCCTATGATGAGCTCATGTTTTACCTCCCCCAGGGCAAGGGCACGGCGTGTCCACCAACAGCACTGCAGGATTTGAAGTGACACATGCCATCAGATGGCAAAGCAGTGACTGGAAGACAAACCAGATAACCAGTACACACACACACACACACACACCCTCCCAAAACCCAAAAAACACACAAACAAACAAAACATCAAAACAAACAAAAAAACCCACAAAAAAACCCCCAACACCCACAAAACAAAACAAAACCCCACTGGTTTAAACTGCATAAAGATTAACAGGAAAATTTTCCAATAAAATGGTTACCAGGCATTGAAACAGGCTGCCCAGGGAAGTGACTGGGTCACCATCTCTGGACATATTTAAGAGACGTGTAGATGTGGTGCTTAGGGACATGGTTTAGTGGTGGACTTAGCAGTGTTGGTTGGACTCAATGCTCTTAAATGTCTTTTCCAACCTAAACAGTTCTATGATTCTATGAAAACATAATGGACACTGTTTTACTTATGCTAAAGCAGCACTTAGGTGTTCTTTTTGAAGTGAGACTGGTCCCAAATACCTCAGGAAAAAAACCAAAACGAACAACAACACAAAAACCCCAGGAGAAAAAGTCACTAATGTAGAACAACTGTAAATTTTTAGCCCTAAGAAGACCACGCTCCTCTCTCAACCAGAAGGTGGAGAAGAGATGATGGTATCTGGGAGTTTAAAGAAAGATCTGAGCAGATAGGGAACAACAGTCTCCCTCCACTGTTCAATCTGAGAAAGATCTTCCACTTGTGAAGAGCAAAAGCTGGGTGTTAGGAATACGTAAGATGTGACACAACCTCCTGGGTCCCAGGATCTAGCCTTCTGCTTCGGCCAACACACGGAACAACCTCCATCTTGTCCTTCCCTTATGGACAGCTCACAGACTGGGAGGCACAGAGGCGGTGCCACTGGGTGCAGCAGCTCTTCCTCTGCCATGGGATGTCCTCCCATAACCAGCCCTTCATAGATGCTTTCAGAAATGTGTCTGCTCCCGCACACATGCCCCAAGCTCTGTTTCAAGTCTTAAATAGTGTGAAAAAACCGTCCAAGACCCAGCTTTCCTCCTTGCCACTCGCTCCTACCAGAGCTTCAGAGTCACGGGAATGGAGCTGCCTCCAGCCCTCTGCCACCGAGACAGGAGAACAAGGATCCAGTTGCTGGGACTGGCTACCCCACTGCCACCCCTTTCATCTTCCCACCAAAGTCCCTAGGGCGGATTAGTAAGAGCCAGCCACCACACATCATGGCCTACCCCTGCAGCCCACTGCTGCCCTCCACTTCCTGAGCCGAAACTTCAGATCCTCCCTCAAGCTGCACCACGCGCTTCCCTGCTGCTCTGCAGAGCATCAAATTCCGCAGCAACAGCAAGAACAAGCTTTTACCCTTATATGTCATAACCTGTCATTCTGCCTTAACCATTGCGGCACCGAGAGGTTGTTTTAAGTGGCAGAATGACAAGCACTTCGGACTTCTAAAACAATAATTAATAATGGCTGCCTCATTAAGTTTACAAATAGTATTAGAGAGAAGAAAATTGGCAGAAATGTTAAAAAAGGCAATTTAAAGGCTTAGGAGTTTGGCATCGGTGCTTACTATGACAATGTTCTTTTAAAGACCAGGACTGGCATGATTTTTTTTTTTTTAATTGAAGTTTTCTGCACGGTTTAAAAAGGATTTTCTGCAAACAGAACTGAGTAACAAAGAAGAAAGTCCTTATTTCACTAAATCCCTAGATATTACCAAAATTACAGCAAAACAGTGAAAACAGTCACCTTGCCTGATGTGTCTGCAACAAGGTGATATTTATTCAAATACTCTCCTCCTATTTAAAAGTGAAACGTGGTAACACTGGTGCATGTATTCATCTTTTTTTTTAATCTGTATGCACAAATCCCTATCAGGATTTTCTCAACAGAAAATACATTTCTGCAGCGAAGGAAAGGATGAGTACGTACGCACACGTAGCAGAGCACACACATTTCTAGGCCTTCACATAAGCACAAGCACTCCCTGTGCAGGGATGCAGAGTTCCCAGATCAGTGTCCATCGACTCCCTCTCCTGGCAAGAGCTGCCACTTTCCTCTTTCAAGACATAACTACATTTTTACTGGCTTTGTAACTTTTGCCCAAAACTGCAAAATGAGAGGCTTACTCTTGTTAAGCTACTTTGAAGGGTGGGGTGGGAAGACATAAAAGCAGTAAATTACTCCAAAAGGCAACCCAGAACATGAATACCACTTCACAGTGCACATTTGCCACCAAGAGAACTTAAAAACTAAGCGGCTTCCCAGCAAATTCCAAATAGGCCCAGAATAAGTATCCAGTATTTATTTTAATTGTAGTTTCCACAGTAATATCCATGGAAATGAAAACTCTATTTGCTCGTTGCTGCATGAAAACTTTCAGATATTCTTATTAAAGCCAGTCTTAAAATAAATAATGTAAGATTCATGAAGTAAGTACATTGCGTTTCATTTAAAATATTTATGGAATTCTCTAAAAAAAGAAAAGCACTACTTGCGTTTTACTCTGAAACTTGAAAGGCGAGAGGCTGCATACGCATGAGTGAGTCTGAAGGGCTGCAAAGCCCCCCCAGCCCTAATCTCTGCCTGCCTTTACTCTCCCTTGGATTAAGGGACCAGCTGAGAGGGGTGACCAGCCTGCTATATTTTTGGCTAGATGAATTAGAGAGACAGGCCCATTTACTCCGCCTCTGCTGTTTAACAAAAAAAAAAAATTCTTGCAACCCGTCTCTTTAAACTTGTGAATTGTTGATCTATTAGGGTTTCTTTTCCGGCTGACATCGCAACATTTCATGGAAACTTGATGGGCTCACACTATTTCCATAAACACGAGTATCCAACAAAATCCCTGTTACAGACAAATTTAGAAAAGTTTGAGGAGGGAAGCCAAACATGCATGAAAGCCTCTTTTAATGCTTCCCATGCACTCATGTCCCTTGCTCTCAGCTGCTAGCACGCAGCACAGCATGCAGGGGACAGGGAGACCTGGTTGCTGAGGTGCCTTGCCAGGGTCTGCGGAGACACAACTACATCCTGTTGTGTAAACAGCACTACAGGGAGAGTGGCACAAAACAGCAGCCAGAAATCAGAAAGGACCCTTCCTGAGAGATCACTACAAGCTTGAGGAAGAGCCCCATAGCCTCCAACTCCCTTACTCCTCCTCACTCTCACACAGCACGCGGCTACTTCAAGACAAATGCATGGGGGGGGGGGGGGGGGGAGGGGTGTGGAGAGAGAGAGAGCCCATAAGTTTCTTGAGCAAAAATAAATCCAAATTCCACAGGCAAGAGTGTAGTCTCTCTACACTTTGAATGAGGTGAGTATGGGCCAAAGAAGCTGTTTGTGCATGTGTGGGGATGTGTGAGTGATGCCTTCTCATGGAGAGGTGATCTCACTAGCATGACCATTAAACATTCCAAAAGACATTCCAAATGACACCATTCCAAAGGCACCACTTCTTGCGGGTCAAGACCTGTAACAAGTCACCAACTGAAGGCTTTGAAAAGTATGTCAAACAGAAGGACATCTTGCTTCATCTCAACATATTATGTGTGTTGGCTTGGCTGTACAAGGATGGCCAACAACCATTGCTGGAAACATGCAGGCTGGCTGAGTGCCTGAGACCTGGAGACTGCCAACTCCTGTAGCTACCAGACCACCATGTCTAGATGTGTACACGTCCCTGTCAGGGACACAAGCCTCTGCCAGACACACACTGCCCTGGGACTGTGACCACAACTGCAAAGCTGCATGTGCACTGCCATGCTGTTGCAACAACCCCGCCATCCCAAAAGTATGGAAAATTATGTTTTCAAGTAAAAACAGACTCTAGGTAATCATGGGAGTCCAAGTGCTAGACCTGTCTAAGAGAGTTCTACAGCCCTCTACTTATTAGAAAATAAACTTTGAGGTACCAACAGAGGTACATAGGAAGACAGCCATTAAGATGATAAAGAAACTGAAATATTTTATGGCTATTTTCAGTAAGCTGTTTTAAAGGTCTCTTTCACTGTTTCCCAAAGTATCTTTCTGAAAAATTTTAGTATGCTGAAGTAATTATACAGTTGACAACTCCACAAGCTTCTACTACCACCAACACACAAGGAACCACTAGTTTCACTTTGTTTATATAACGTCCCTCACACCTAAACACACAAATCTGTTCACTTGGTGATTTGCACACCTAGTAAAAATGGTATTCAGACATAAATATTATCAGCTTCTTCAAATCATGAGCCTAACACTACAACGACTATTTCAATAATCATAAAAATATTAAATTATTTTTTGCTTGATTATCAATTTGTTTCCAGAAAAATACAATTTTTAATTGAAAAGATCTTTATGAAGAAATATGAAATGTTCAGAGTTATCAGAAAAATCTGAAAAGAACTGAATGTTATACAATGCCAGGTAACCCAGAAGGCTTTATATATAAAGTAAAAAGCAGAAGTGCTGACATGTTGATTATTTAGGCAAACACAGCACATGCTGTGTGATCAATAACAGCTTCTACAGACACGAACCTGATCACTGAGAGAAAGGGAATATTGGCTGCAATGCTGAGGTTATTTTCAAATTACTTTCAGAAAGTACAAAGGGCTCTTGAATTTCTACACAGACAGATGCTACAGGAGGGTATAGGGTGCTTCCATCTATCGTAACCAAAAGATGGTTCTCCTCACAGAAACTATGGCTGTAGTATTTCATTACAGTCTCAGCAACATGATAACAATCCAAATAATCTTAAAAGCAGCGATTTAAAAATATACTGCGAAGAAACTTTTATAATGGGAGGGAATTCCTAAAATATGCCAAGGGAAGTTTTGCACTGATACAGATTAAATGCTCAAGATAGAGAGGAGCAAAATACATTTCTTGAATTCTGTAGGCAGAGGGCAGCATGCTCCAGCCATCAGCGCTGTCTCAGCGCTGCCTGCAGTTTTAACTAACATCTCAGTTTCGTGAAGAGAACATCATCTTTGTTTAATGGTGACTCTGAAACCTGAGGACACTTAGTCACTTAAAAAGGAAGCTGACTACATACATGTTTATGATTTCAAAAATTTGTTTTTTATTACAGATGGCATCTCTGTGTAGCATAAAAGAAATTAGGTTGTGGTCGTAGTAAATGTTAATCTTCTCAAGTCAATAAAAACCATGCACCAAAATGTCACTGCAGCTTTGCAGAACACGTAAGAATGATGAAAACCAAAGTGTGGGGAAAACAGAACATGCATTATAAATGACAACTTGTCTCGTCAAGCTTAGCCACATCTTTTAAATCTAAGAAACATATTGCCAAAATGATTCTTATTTGTGGAACTGAACAAGTCTGAAGAATATAAGATTAAGCAGATCATTTTTTTAATTGACTCTGTAAGGCTGTCTGCAAGAGTTTGACAGTAACATATAATGATAAGGCATATTAGGTGATAATTACCATGGATTTTTCTTTAATTATGGCTGATAACGCAAGTAAATCCTATGTTCCTAATTGAAGAATGTAATTAAGTCTGAGTAGTTTAGGGGGAAAGAGAAGAGATGCAAACATCGATTTTAGAATCAGGAGAGCACACTATACCAAAATTCCCCTCCTCTTTCTACTCATGTCAAAGAGCGTAAGAAATCCATCCTCTTTAATGAAAATGAAATTATTAATGCTGCTTTGCCCTTTTTACTAACGATAGAAAATGATTTCTCACATAGCTTTATCCAGGATTTGAAAAGTCCACTTGCTCACAAAGAGGAGAAACACTTTCTTTTGACACATCAGCCCTGTGAAACCTCCGCAGACTCTCTGAGCATCCCCAAGCAAAGGGAGGATTGGTGGTGGGAGAGAGACTGAGCATGGAGGCAAGATCATCCAAGATCCATAAAACATCCCTAATTTATGTGTAGTTCAAGGAAGTAATTTAATAAGTAAAAGCTGTTCTAGGTTACATTATTAGATGCCAGTAGTTTAAAAATACACAGATCAAAAGCTGTCACCTTTCACAGGTATGCAAGGACTAGCCCTGAAAGCAACACCAGTAGACTACAACCCAGAGTCAACTCCAAGACTAAGTTTAAAAGAAGGTAACACAAAATGTTGGACTGACAACACACCCTAAACATCTCAAGGCAAATCCTGGGATGCAGCCAACTTAGTCACAAGGACTTAAAAGAAGTCCAGTTATCTTTTCAGTCAGTCAGTTACATGCAGCAACAAACTCCAGCATCAGAGAACAGATGTGCAAGGGCATTGTGGAGTGAACTTTCAACATTTCAGGCCATGCCATTCCCTGTGGGACTGACTAAAGTTGACAGTCCATCAGCTTGACCTTCCCTGCCCAAGTATTCCCTAGGAACTGGAGTTGGAAAGTTCAAGCTTTACATTCTGTATTGGATGGTACTGGAACAGCCCCAGCAGGAAAATGTTCAGGGTCTCTGCCAAGACTCAGCTCAGCCAGACTTGTGGCCATGACCTCTCCCAGGGTGATGCAAAGAAAGCCAAAGGTAATCACACCATAGTCACTCACCTTCAAAACATACTAATGCATCCCCTGGAGAAGCAGAGAGCAACAGACTGGCTGCAGAAGACAGAAGGAAGAGATTTCTGGGGGAAGAATTTCCACGGAAGTCTCACCTTTAAGATTAAAAGACATCACTCCTAAACCAGCAAGACCTTCAGAAGTGCCTCTGCCTGACTTGGCTCCTTCTGCATCAAAGAACTGTGAGAAATCCTCTAACAGAGTATTCGAGAGCTGTCCACTGTACAGAGCATCTTCATCACCTTCGGTTTGGCTATGCCCGAAGCTGACAGACAGATCCTTCTTACTTAAATACTTGGGATAAAGACTTAGATTTAGGCAATTAATTCATAGGAAAATGGGACTACAACTCTGCAGATTATGGGTGCGGAAAAAGAGAATTCCTAAATTCAAGTAAAAAAATGTAATTCCTTCTGCCCTGTCTCATATTATGTTTTCTTTCAGAAATCTTTCAGATTTCTGAAGAAATCTAATCTATGAGTGAAAAGAAAAATTCTGTGTAATGCCCTTTTTTTTTCTTTAGAAAAACACCTGAATTACCATTAGCTATAAAAAACTACATTGGTAAACAGTGAGCATCTCAAGGGCAGCTTAAGCAGCAGAATATATTTGTCACATGCTATTTAATAGAAGCTTGTATTCTGAAATGAACTATAAAATGACACCACAGGGAATCTGTGTTTATTGGTTCTCCATTTTTGTCTCAAATATGCTCATTTTCCACTGTTTGCTAGGTGTGGACACCAGGCTTTGCCCCTTCCCACCTGTCCCCAGTCTGTAGCAAGACTGCAGGGCACGTGCAATGCCACTCAACCCCTCTGCAGTTGGAGGGCTGGCACAGCTCTCCCCGGCTAGGACAGAACGAGCAACACTGTTAGCACCGAGCACTGGAAAGAATCTGTCCGTGTTAGATTGATTTATTAATGTTAGCAGGAAGTTCACTTCAAAAGCAAGCAATAGCTCTGGGTGAAAACAAGGGGAACTACAGAACCTGGCAGGCAGACCTGCTGTGTAAGGCAACTCACCTGCCACTCACGTTGTGCATGGCCAAATGCCACCTGAATGGAAAGCACAACAGCACCTGCTTGCAAATCTCCCCTGCTTGCAATGCATCGGCTGAACCCGTCTCCCCATCCTCACTAACTGTGCCTAGCTCCTGAAACAGGCTGCCATTTACACCCGGAAAGCAATGACAAACAAGTTTCCCCCCCAGACCACAAGCCCTCCAGTGGGACCTCGTTCACGTCATTAACCTGTGCAAACACTCTACAACTGCAGCCTGCCCCTAGCCCAGAAATTTAGAAACAGAGAACTACGTTGTGTGCTATTAAAGAATAGGGGATGCTTAAAGCAAATAAAGTCTCTCTTGTACTTTTTGCTCCACTCTCATGCACGTTGCACAGAGTAAGGGAGAGCCCTCTGCTTCCACCCCTCCCAGCATCAGGAGATTTCTTAGTGCTGTGTGACTTCATGTGCATCAGCAGCATCAGGAGGTTTTTGAACCAAACCCCAGTACTCTGGCAGGTGAAAGGGATGCCATTTTTTTTGAAAGCATAATTGTCAGCATAATCAGTCACACCTGGTTCAGAAGCATTTCTTCACTCCAGTGAACAGATATTTAAAACATTCACCCTTATGGTCTGTTACGGAACATAACTGTTACTATCGCTTGCAAATAGTTTGTAGTCATCTCAGGGCTACAAACTGTGCCACAGCTCTTTCATACACAGCGCAGTGTTGTTTGGAACAGAACAAGAAATTCCGCAAATAGAGCAGATACTGAAGGAGTAGACTTTATATGGAATGTTGGGGGAAATCTGCTTGGATATTATAAAGTACACAGATTCTCATTCTGCCTTTTCAAATCATTAAGTTACTCCAGTTCTTTCTTGCTTGATGCATTTATAGGGTTTTTCCCCTATATATTCTTCACTTTATTAATAACTACTGCGATGCATTATAACATCATACAAAAGTTTCAACATGGGATAAACTATCGTTCCAGTCTCAGAAGGAAAAATCTTCCGAGACACCACACCCAGTAGAAGTAAAAACACCAGGAAGCTGCATAATGCATAGCCAATTAATATAATCCAAGGCTCAACAATTATCAGATGACAGTTTTCCACACACCTCGCAGCAGAACCGAAATGTGCGAAGTTCCTATGCTTGCAATGCTGCCCTGCAAGGCAGGGACTTGCACGTGGGATTGAAAGCATACGTCAGCATCAGACCCTATAGCACCAGAGATGACCTGACAGGCTGACCAGTCATAAAGCTGGCAGTTCACTGACCTCACCTTCATAGCTGTGGCTCATGGCGCTGGCAGATGATGCCCGCGTCTTCCAGAGAAGCTGCGCTGCTGTCCAAGAAAAGTGCATCATGGGGCAACCTAGGCCCACCGCTGGAGGAAAACTGCTCACTGACCAAGTTCTTCTAAAGAACACGAACAAGATGGCAACTTTAGGGAATCTGATTTGGAATTTTTCCTATGAGAAAAGGGGAAAAGTACCAAAAGGGGGTTGGAAAGAAGTAGGAGGTGTCTGAAGGGAGTATAACTGGCAAGGCAAAGGCTGGGACCGGCTCCTCTTCAAGAAGAGGAAAAGGCAGCACTGTATCAACTTGTGGGAGAGCCTGGAAGGCAAACTCTTGCTGACATCCTAATTAGGGGTTGTTTAAATAGTAAGGTTATGTGCAGTGCTATTAAATCTGGGGAGGGAGAAATGGTAGGAGTAGCAAGATTGCATTAAGAATTTAAATTCCCTTGCTAAGAAAACAGTCAAGCCCCATAGCTCTTCAAAGTTTTTCCACGAATTGTACAGCTCTTCGAAGTATTTTTCATTCTGTTCAGCTTGATAGTCTGTAATTTCAGATGGGGCTAATTCTGCTTCATCTAGGATCTAGTCTAGTGGATCTGGGATTGCTGTGTTTGGTGAACTGATGGGTCCAGAAAAAGAGAATTCCTAAATTCAAGTTAAAAAATTTAATTCCTTCTGCCCTGTCTCATATCATGTTTTCTAAAACAATCCTCCTTCCTGCTCCCATGTTCAGTTTGCCTACTTCTTTCCTAGTGTGGTACCCAAAACACCACAGACAGCATCCACAATGGCTTCACCTGGGGTATACAGTCTTTATAAAACCCCGCAAGACTCGTGCTCTTTGCAATGGCATCACACCCCTAAGCTGCTTAATTTGTCATCCACTAAAAACGAACACTGATTCTGCTATGCAGCACAGCTGCTTAGCTTCTTATTTCCTGTTTTACATTTGTACATTTGATTTTTCCTACCCAGCTGTGGCTTCCACTGAATACAGTCTTACTCATTTCAGACCCTTACCCTTAATTTATCCAGAGTATTTTAAAGTCTGATCCTGTCCTGTCTTCAAAACGTTCACAACCCCTTTTAATTTTCCTAAGTATTTTCAAACTCATTATGCAAATCACAAAAGCAATATTGAAGAGAACAGAGCACGTGACAGAGCCCTTCAGAAAACTGACTCCCACCGCTTGGACTATCAAGCCATTGAAAGTCAAACCTCTGCTGCAGGCTTTCAATCACTGCAGAAGTCATTTTATAGAGACCTCATTTAGATCACTTCCCTGGTTTATACAATGTCAGGTGAAATAGTGTCAAAAGCCTTCCTGAAGTCAGAATGGATCACATCTGTTGTTTTTTTCTTAGCTTTTCTGCCAGTTACCCCATCAATGTTGGAAATCGGACTAGCTCGGTGCAATTTGTTCTTGACAATTCCATTTGGGTATTCCCTTGCTACTTGCTGAGTACTTGCCACTTATTTAATAATTTATTCCGTGTTTTTTAACACCTGGTCTATAATCATCAATAACTTCTTTTCTTTCCCCACTAGAGCCAACATCTACCTCTGCTGCTCCCTAGTCCTCTCAGACCATTTCGTTCCCCCTCTATGAGCTCTTAAAAACACAGCACTAATGATTCCAAGATAACTTTAGCTAAACTCCTTAAGTACTCTGAAGTAAGTTCCAACTTGCTTCTGACTTGAAACCACCTATACCTTTGCCCTCCTCTTCATCCTTGCCCACACTTTTGATTCCCTTCCTAGAAAGTCCTGCTGTTTTCCTTCTTCCGCCCCAACATCTTTTCCTCAAGTAAAAAGCTTTACAATCGTGATAGATCACACCCTACCATAAAGTCTGGCTATATTTAACATAGATTTGACAGCTGGGCATGACTGCTGCTGCTCTCTACCTTGCTCAGTTATGAATACATTTTACGGCAATGTCACAGAGACACCTCAGTAGGTAGAAAGGCTGAGGCACGCTCATTTTCCCTGGAGCTGGCTGCAGCCAGCCATTTCAGAGCAGGCACAATTCCTCCCTGAGGAAGGGCAGTGGTGGCAACGCCGCTGCCTTCCCACGGGGAGCAGGCAGGGGATGGGCAGCCATAAGCTCTGAATCAGCACATCATCCACTTCCCTGACCAGGCACTTCTGCAGATGTCTGTGTGCTTCTGGAAGGGCCCTGAGGGCTGCATCCAGGCCCTGGCTGCACAAACCCAGCACCGAGAGGGTAATAAAAATGGCTTTCACATTCTAAAAGCAATGTTGTGGGTTGAGCACAGTGTTACCTTCGCTGTTAAATCAGTACCAAGAGCATGTGAAAACTGACTCGCACTGCCTTTCTGCAGAAGCTAATGAAAACCAGGAAAAAACTTAAGAGTGGAGGGAGAGCTGTGTGAAATTGGTGGAAACGGTTGAAATATTGGTAGAGCAGCTGTGTACGCACAGAGCCCCTGTGCTGCCCGAGTCACACCACTGTGGTGAACAAAACCTCATCCTGCAAGTGCCTTCTAGTGGTAGGAAAGCAAATGTCAGCCTGGCATTACTGGCCAGTGATTTTCATAAAAGCCAGTTAAAATAGGAAATTTTGTATTATTTCAGTTCTTTCATTCCGGAGTACATGTCACAGGAACGCTCAGACTGCTGAATGAGTGACGGGAGATGCAGCTTCCTCTCAAGTGAGAGAGCATGCTGTTGAAATAAAAAGAAAAAAAAAATGTATGTTCAATTATACATGCCCTGATTCAGCTGAGCTCTAGTGCCCAAATATACAAAGTTCTTTTGCGTTTGAGTTTTGATCTTAAAATCATTTTTACTGTTCAGCAGTTGCAGAAAGCTGTCTCACCACGATGCATTTCTAAGAACCCTTCCCAGCAGATCGGTTAGAGGAGCTGCTGCCTATTGCCCCGGCTTGGATTTATGAGGCAGGAGCAAAGCTAAACACAGAAAAGCTTCGTTCACATAAAATACTCCTATAAGGGGACCACCTGCTATTTATGCCTGGCAAAGAGCAAAAAGCCGTGCTGCAGGTGCAGAAAGATGACAGTGATCTGCCACAAACCTTCGACACAGCCACTGGAAAGGCAGAGCGCAGCAGTGTCCAGGTTTCATCTCTTTGGACAGCAGACAAAGTGAAGGATGAGGTGAGTACCTACATGCCAGCTCATGAGCAATTAGCCTGGGAACCGCAGCACTTTCACCATTATAGTGAAGTACACTGGAGGATGCTCATACAAAATAGAAGCTTGCAATGCTGGGTAAGGCCTCTCAAGCTGGGAGGAGAGTGGAGAAGAAGAGGAGGGAAGAACAGAACTGATATGTATGGGAAATTATTATTCAACAAAAAAGCATGATGCACTAAGATCCTAAGTGCAAAAAAAACACTCTCATTTATTTTTGAGTCATATGCTCATTACTACACTCTAGACTGTATCAGCATTTTCATTTTTATATATTTCCAGGAGATTATAACTCAACTCTAAAAAGGTGTTTGTGGTGAAAACTGGCACACAAGCCTCAGCCTGAAAGCTTTTCATTTCTGTCAACTAATATAATTTGTCTGAACAAAATAGTAATAAGAAAAAAGATAAAATTAGAACTCCTAACTTAGATTCTCTCTCTTCAAGGCCTTATATTTAAGTGTAGTGCACTACTGTTACACTCATCAGCAACTTTTTTTTTGTAATGTAGCATTTCTTGGTTTATTACTTCCCTGTCACCACATTCTTTTCATGCCACATCTTTTCCTACGTGAATTCAGCAAGCATTTCTCATTTTATTTCTTTTCACTTCTCTCCACCACATGCACTTACCTTTGAAATGCAGTCTTTTTTCTCATCTCTTTTTATCTCCCAAATCATCGTATCTCTCACTGCACAGACCTGTTTCCTAAATCTATCCTAAGCTCATCATCACGGCCAAACTAAAACCAGCATACAGAGGTGAAAATACACTTCATAATATCAGCGGTGAGAAGGAAATATCTTCTACTACAGCCAATGAAAAAGAATTGCTCCCCTTGCTGTCTCTTGAGACATGGAGATGATGGAGAAGAAAAGCATTGCACAGGTTGCAGTAGCCTTGCCACTGTGCCCAGTGTGCCTTAGTTATGAGGGCATTTCTCAATTTTCTATGAAGGTAAGATTTAAGAGTAAGTTAACAATTATATCTGACTGGAGATTTCATGATGGAGTATATTCAGTTAGAAAACACCAATCTAGCAAAACTGAAGCACCTCACTTTGGATGACTCCACAAGCCAAGTATAGGGTAGGCTTTTGGAGCCTCTACATAACCAACTGTCTGGAGTGCAGACTGCTATTTCTTAGACCCTACTGCACTATAAAATACTAAATAAGTACTAAGGAAAAAATGCCAACTTACAGGTCCAGTGTTTTGCTTTGGTTTTTTTGGGGATGTTTTAATCCTCCTTTTGAAAACTTGGCAAAGTTAGGACCTGGTATTCGTAAGTGGAAACATAACTCACAGCTTCCCATAAAAGTGACACAAGAGGTCAGTCTGAGGTAATTTGGGAGCTCACTCAAAAGTCTATCCCTACCTTAAAATAACAAGAGTGTTGAGTACTTAATTTGTAAGCACTGAGGATTGATTATAGACACATATCTTGTAGTTAAAAAACCCCTAACAAACAAAAAACAAACAAGAAAACACTATTCTTACGAGTAATGTCCCAGAACAGCTCAGCTGTCACACAGAGTGCACAGTCTATTTACTTTCTTGCAAGCTTGGTGGATACACAGTGAGCCATCCCACTACCGCACAGATCAAAACTATTGCCGCACATCATAAACAAAATCTTATCCTATACTGTAAGACTTTGGAATACCAATATTTCTCCTCGAGTCATACATCTGCTGAAATATGTAAACTGTGGATATTTTTCTGCTTCTGAGATAGCCTAAATTTATGGTCGTCATTCAGTTGAATCTGGTGCATGGCCCCTTTCAGACAGCTCTAGAGGTGGTACGCTGCCACCTGAAATGAAGGGTTCTCACTCACAGCACACATAAATTGTGTGCTTATTCTTCATTTACGAAGATTTTACCAATACATTGCCCTGCATGAAAAAGATATCAAGCTTCTGAGGTGCCATTTGACTGCCACTGATTGCTCCAGCCACTGTGGTCTCTAAGCTCTGTCACTGTGCTTGCTCTGACTGCACAATCCATGCCCCATCCTCGTCTCTTACCCATCTTCTACACTTCCTGCATCTCATCTCTCTCTCAAGACATACCACTTCTCTACCAACCAGCCTCAATTCCTGTATGTTAAAGGCAAATGAGTAAGATTTTCTAGCTGATAAAATCCATTCCTGCATCCACAACAGCTGTGTGACCCTTAGCAAATCACTTGGGGAGAGCTCCAAGTCATAATGATATATTATGTCTAGAGAAATCACACAGCCTGCTCTCAACAGCTGCATTGTTGGTGGGCTCTGTGCCCACAATCTCATGATATCCTCACCAACTAGTGAGGGCAAGTTCTGAGTGCGGACACCCAGCCGGACTCATACAATCAAGGCTACCCTGAGCACATTCTCAATCATTTCTCAGACAAGCAAGGCGGGATCCGTATGATGGTCAGTTCTGGGAAGCCACACCTAAAGGCTGAGTACACCTGCTGAGACTATACTCCTACCACCATTTTAAATCATTGATCATCGTTAACCATAATAGCTAGGAAACCAAATGATGTTTCAAAAGCTATTACGCTGAGAAAACAGTGAGTGTGGCGCACAGCGTGTGTGTGTACAAGTCCCAGAGAACCTATGGTGACGGGCAGGACACGGGCAAAAAAGGATGAGGAAATGACCAGACAGCTCCGGGCTGAGCCCATCCACAGCCCAAACACGCTGTTGGAAGCTCACCAACAACCGAACTGGCACATCACGGATACTGCCTTTCCAAAGTGAAATACAACGAGGTGTTACTTTCACATCTCTTTACTTAGGCTTTTCTACCTTTTTTTTTTCCTCCCTAACACGATGTAGAGAAATAATTTAAGCATTCAGTGAGTTAAATAATAAATGCAATTCAAAAACTATTCTAGAGCTCTGGATAGGATACATTTCTATCTGCAAACACTCACAGCTTTCTAAACCCCTGTAAAACTGTGCCCAATGTTGTCTTCCCCTATTTCCTAAAGATTTTAATTGCATATTGTGTGTCAGACAGCTATTAGTTTTAAAAAGGCATCAAATTTTTCATACTACTGTAATTGACCACAACTAACTTACCAAATACGCATTTCTTTAAAAGATCTGCTTTGTATGGTTTTTCCTCACTGTGGCTTTCCAAAGTTACGATACAAAAGCAAAGTTCCCTTTTGCAAGAAGAGGAGACAAAAACTCCATTAAAGCTTTATTTACAAAGATCAAACACTCTGAAAAACTGTAGCAGAATTTAGACAACCGCAGTCACACCGAATAAGACAAACTAGATGGCTTAAAAAAGGAACTGATTTAATTCCACAATAAAATACAACACAGAGATAAAGATCATCTCCAGCAGTGTCTGCTATGAAAACCCTAATTTTGAAAGTGTTAAAAATCACCCTAATATGCATAGCTAGTTTTTCTGGTCTGACAGTGACATAAAAACCAGTAAAGCACAAATATTTTTCAAGCTGAGTGACAGGATATTAAAAAAAATTCAATTTAATAATCTCATCAAGGTAACCAGGATATCTGGAAAACAAGATGAGTTTTGAATAAAGCAAATACATAACAAGGAACTGTGAGAGGGAAGGGGAAAGCTGTGTTATGTGAAGAGTAAACAAGAACTATTTTTTTTTTGACAACTCTGTGAAAAAGGAGCAAAAATTCAAAACTGTGAATATGTATTATCATAAATCTAAGTAAAGTTGCAACATGTAGGAGTTTAGTAAGTGTAACTGGGAACATTTTGGAACTATTCATAGAAACTGTAAGTCTCAAAATAAAAAACCCACAAACTTGAATTAAAAAGTTTTTTAAAAAATTCAGACATAAATTGAAAGAAATGAGAAAAGCGTGTAAGACTCCAGATGCGGGAATAGGGAAGGAAAGGCCAAAGGTGAGGGTGGGAGGGTGGGGAGGGAGGACAGAAATCAAATTTTGTGAATTGTTACACCACACAATAAAAATATGCAATTGTATTAATATTACAGGATAGAAATTGCATACAAACACATAGTCTACATCTATGCCATTTGCGCCGAAGCAATAGCTGTTCAAACTAAACAAACCCTCTAAAATGGAATGAAGGGAAAAAAGATGAAAACTCACAGTGACCTCAAATTTAACTTGGGCTGAATTGACCATTTACAGAGATAACACACTCATCATAAAATCTATGCCATCATTTAGCCTGATAGTAAAATTACTTGTTATGAATAAAAACAATGCAACAGAACCTTTTAATTAGCAAGCATAAGCAATGCTAAAGGATGGATCTGGAAAAGCTTCTGTTGACTGCAGGACCAAGGAAAACCATGAATCGGAGAGGAACTATAGAAAGCACAGTGAAAACTGAAGAAATGTACAGGCAAAAAAAAGTGCACTTCCATGTATTTGTGCTTCTCAAGGCAGACTCAGATACAAGCTATTACCTGGCCACAACGATGTACCATGACTGCATTTCCAGACAGCATCAGTTATGAACGAGAAAGGCTTAGCTAGTGACTGTGGGCTGACCCAAAACCAGGGAATTCATTAAAATATAAAAGTACACCTATGCAAATAGTTATTTAGCACAACAGTAAAAATAGTTACAAATACATTTCAGCATAGTGAAATACAAGTAGTACAAAAAGCAAACTATAAGGCCAAGGACAGGCCTGGTGCAATGAGCATGACACTTGTCATAATATAGAAACAAATGTATTTATTTCAAATCTCAATTTGGTGTCTGCATAACTCAATGAATCATGTTATTTTCCTTTTTTTTTTCCTTGGAGAAACAAATAACATGAACACTATATTAAGAGTTATGAGACATTCAGATTTAAAATCAAATTAACTATGATATTTATATCTTAGTGAGTATGGAAAACAACAAAGAACAGGGACAGCAAAGTATAATTCATATTTGAAATGCTGGGCTAGGAAAGCAACAGTAACAAAAGAAAAGAGAAAAAACCTTCCAACAACTTCAATATTATCTGATCTTTATTGTATTTTTGAAGTTTCAGTGAGATCATCAGTAAAAAACTATATATATATCCAAAAATCCCAACATATTATCAATATTGTAAGCTAAATTCTGTTGTGTGTCTCTGAAAGCTTTGGTTTAGTACCTTTAATTGTTATGGATGGGTTTTCTTCAGTAAAATGAGGCTTTTAAATACTTGGTCATTTGTCTCAACATGTTGCTAAGCCTAAAATGATTTTCAGTTGCTTAGATTAAATGACACTTTCTACTGTGCTGGAAACAGCAAATAAAAAATGAAATGCCTTATCATAGTGAGCTTTTTACAATTGCTTCAGAAAAATAAGCTTTGTGCTAAAGCCATGTTTAACTTTGCTTTATGCACAGCAGAACTCCATGATAGCCCTTCTAAGTCAGAATATTGGTTAGGCAAAATCATTAGCGGCTTTCCATGCTCAGTATTTCTTTCTCTATTAAAGCCATCTTTCCTTTTAAATACTGCTCCCCATTACATCTGTAGAAACATCCAAGCACTACTGAATTTCTTTGTAAAAATTAATTGTGCAGGAGGATATTGGTGCATTACAAAAACCTACGAAAAGTCTGAAAATAGAATTAAATGCAACATCCACACTACATCTTTATATATTCTATAAAAATCATGATTTTTACAGGACCATAGGGAAGCTGCAGAAATCGTTTTGCCTTTTTTTTGCCTGCAGCCAGCCCAACATATTGAGATGTTTTTATAATTGAAAGTAATGGGAGGTCTCGAACAGTGAAAAGTTCTGTACAGCACAAACCACTGGTAAGAAACACAGTGAAGAAATGCTTGGCTGCAAACAGACATTCACTGGAGTTTAATTATTAGGTCTGGATCAGTGATGGATCAAAGCCAGCTGCTGAGATGTGGTCAGACGGGCCACTCTGACCTTCTATGAAGGTCTCAACACAGATTAAGACGCATGTTCACACTCCATAATCTCAGGCTGCCTGAGTGGCTTTACCAGAATTCACCCTTCCCCACCTACCCCAAAACAGCAAACCCTCTATCCCAAGAATAAAACCAAAAGGAGAACATGTGAACAGGAGGCTGCTCTTCCCACCATGAGCAGCAGACCTAGGGAACTCATTGCCAAAGGGCACTGTAGGTGCTTGAAGTTTTTCAAGAGAAGAATGGGTGAGACCATGAAACAAAGACATGTTATGGTGGTTAGGAAGTACAAAGCCACTGATTCAAAGGTCCTAAAATGGAAAAAATAATTGTGGCTGGGAAAGCAGAGTATTGGCTATACTTGCACACTCTGTTTTTGCTCTCCAGAGGCATTTACTTGCAGGTGGGGACAGGACAGTACGACACTACGGTTATTCCCAAGGACACAACCCCTAGTCTTAAAATATCCCGTCAATTTTTCTAGAGGTCATGGTGCCATCCCAGCCTTGCCTGTTGTCATCTTGGACAATACTTAAGGCACACCATAGCCAGTGTCTCAGTGCCTCTTAACAGAGCAGACACTTCTCTCACCCAGAGTGCTTAGGATCCTCAACTCAAACAGATCCAAACCATGCCCATCACTTACCCCCAGGTCCTGATACAGCAACCAAAGTGCACTGCAAACTTCCACCAAAGTGGCACTGCCACTCACCCTGGTCTGTGTCTCCTCACTTCAGCATGGAGTCCCAGCAGGGAAACTGCTGTAATACACATCTCCAAAGCTCTTCAGCTTTCTGCATGGTATAAACCCAAACAGGAGAGACTGAGCTCTCTGACCATGGCCCAGATCACCCCTCTCAAAGGACCTTCCCCATCAGACGCAGTGTCGCCTGATCCCTTCTTCACACTGAACCTCTATCTTCAAAGAAGGAATCGAGCCAGAAAAGTGGGTCACACTGGATGTTTCATGAATCTACTGGATCACGCCCCATGCCACTGCTCACACGAGATGATGGCTGAGTTTGGCTTGGCCACCTTGTATTACCATGGCTTAATACTGCCTTGTGAGTTAGATTCATAGAATCACAGAATGGTTTGGGTTGGAAGGGATCTTAAAGATCATCTAGTTCCAACCCCCCTGCAACAGACAGGGACACCTTCCGCTAGACCTCATCCAGTCTGGCCTCGAACACTTCCAGGGATGGGGCATCCACAACATCTCTGGGCAACCTGTTCCAGTGCCTCACCACCCTCTCCATGAAGAACTTCTTCCTGATACCTAATCTAAATCTATCCTCTTTCAGTTTTAAACCTCTTACCCCTTGTCCTGTCACTACACACCCTTGTAAAAAGTCCATCCCCCCAGCTTTCTTGTAGGTCCCTTCAGGTACTGGAAGGCTGCCATAAGGTCTCCCCAGATTCAGTCCACAGACCAACTTTGGCATTTTATGGGTAGCACAACTGAAGGTGTGTGAAAATAAAGAAATCATGGACTACATAAAAGTCCATCTTCTCAAAAAAATCCCCTTTATTCTCTTCTAAGAGAGGGCTGGGGGAAGTGTGCCCTTCAGCAGAAGCAATCCGTAACAAGTACCACGGAGCTAATGGCTTACTCAGCAAGGGCAGAGGGGGAGAGGCAGCCCATTCATTTAAACAATGGGAGAAATAGGGCACAGGGGAATACTGTGCCAAGGAAAGCTTTTACTTTATTATCAGGTCATAATTAAAATACTGTTATTACCCAAAAGACATAAAATGAGGGTAGAGATGTAGGTGCAGAAATATTGCTCAGGTTGTAAGTTTTGGGTGACTAAAATCGTGGGTGTTAAATCTAGTTGCTAACACGCAAACACCCTGAATATCAAAGACACAGAGAATCTTCAGTTAACACTGATTTCCATGATGTTTGGGGTAGGCTGGAGGGCTGAGCAACAGATTTTATAGCAATGAGATATACTACTTAAGAGAAAGTATTTCTCAAAAAAAGGACGTATTTCCTATTACTGTTAGGAAGAATTAATTTATATCTGTTAGACTTCTGTCTCCCATCAAATCTCTTGGTTGTGGAAACCTCAGGTTACCTGAGTGGCTTTGCCAAATTTTTTTCAACAGATTTCCTTTAAAAATGAAAGATTTTATAAAGACTGATAGTCAGTACAATTATAACTAATGACAGACAAGTTCATGGGCAGCCTTCAACAGCAATTCTATATTAAGACCTGCAGTCTGTCCTTATAAAAGCATATAGTGATGGTTGGAAATTCACATCTCGCCACAAAAGCAGCCATCCATGAATTGTACCAGAAGTACAGCTGAAAACTTTAGACCATACAGGGCCATCAGAACAGTGGTTCTTTGTCATCCTCCTTTTGTTTTTTACCCCTCTGTGCCACCGGGTATATTAAGAATCTCTTTAGGGCAGGAATTTCTTGTAATTGCATACACGGAGTTTATCAGTGAAGGGCCCTTGCCTTCTTGGGACCCACATTCTCCCCTAACACATACCAGAAACAGTAAAGACAACAGTGTCTGCTTGTATTTCTGACCAGGCTTTCTCACACACGTACATGCTTATCAAGATACAGTCTAAGGTGATAGGTTGGGTACATCCAGGACTTCTACACCGCACAGTCATCCCACATGGGTGCACATAACCAAGCTCTGTGCAACACATGCACCCAACTACTCTTCTCCAAGCAGTGGACCAACTACACAGGACCTGTCCCTGAGGAACTTGCGTATGTTCCTTTCAACATCTGAAAATTTTTCTTGCAAGGCCTCTCACCTTCTTCCTAAGAGGAAACTTCTTGTGTTTTGCCTAGTTCTTATATGCTACCCAAAATTACTGTCTTATATATACTTTCATAATCACAGAACCATAGAATGTTTTAGGTTGGAGAGGACCTTAAAGATCATCTAAGTTCCAACCCCCCTGCCATGGGCAGCGACACCTTCCACTAGACCAGGTTGCTCAAAGCCTCATCCAACCTGGCCTTGAACACTTCCAGGGATGAGGCATCCACAGCTTCTCTGGGCAACCTCATCCAGTGGCTCACCACCCTCTCCGTGAAGAATTTCTTCCTTACATCCAATCTCAATCTACCCCCTTTAAATTTAAACCTGTCACCCCTTGTCCTGCACACATCCTTGTAAAAACTCCCCCTCCAGCTTTCTTGCAGGCCCCTTCAGGCAGTGGAAGGTGCTATAAGGTCACCCCAGAGCCTTCCCTTCTCCAGGCTTAACAAGCCCAACTCTCTCAGCCTGTCCCCATAGGAGAGGTGCTCCAGCCCTCTGAGCATCTTTGTGGCTTCCTCTGGACTCGCTCCAACCAGTCCATATCCTTCTTATGCTGGGGGCCCCAGAGCTGGACGCAGTCCTGCACGTGGGGTCTCTCGAGAGCAGAGGGGGAGAATCACCTCCCTCGACCTGCTGGCCATGCTTCTCCTGATACAGCCCAGGATACGGTTGGCTTACTTTACTTGGATTCACATGACAGTGTACTGATACATTTTATTTTTTCAGGAAGAAAAACTCATTATAATCTCCTACTTCTGACAATGTTTTCAGTACCTGAATGCTTGTACACACTGAGAATTACAGCACAATCGTATGGTCTGCTGTAATCTTTGGCAACAGCAGTGTTTTTCCTACCAAAAGACTGAAAAAAACACATGAATGATGCTGTTAGCTATTCAAGCACATTGTATGAAAAAAACACGCAGAGTGATCTTTAAGGCAATTGCTTAAAATAGCTTTCTAGATACACAATACCAAAAAACATATTTTCATCTAGAGGACATAGAATGATTTTCTACCTTTTAGGTCATAATATGCAATTCTCTATACAACACAGAGCCTACTGCTCTTGTTTGCAGCTGGTTGTCAAGGAGTTTTTACAGGAGAAGGTTTTGATAGATCCATTCTATACAATGGCAATAACATATTCTCTTACACTACAAAGCTATTGACTTTTTTTTTTTAAGCCACTACTGTTATTCCACTAAACGTGAACTGCTTATGCCTCCAAGAAATCCAATTATTGTTCCAGTAAAGCAAAGCACTAATGACAAAAAGGTAAGTAAAGGTAGTAATGACTGTAATAAATGTTATCAAGCAAAGACACTGGTAATAGAGGTCACACAAAACATAAGAAAATACTGCTGCTGGTGTGACAAAATAGAGTTTTGCCGTAACAGATATAGTCCAGTGTCTTTACCCCTAAGCAGTCACAGTATAAAGAGGTGTTTATCACAATTTTAAGAGAGTCATGTAAATTCTGAACTGCAGACACATTAGAGTGTGCTGCATAGTTTAACACATGGATGAACAAGTAATTAGACTTACTTGTTTGTGGATTAAATGACTACAAAATAAAAGCCTTTTGTTCGGTCTGAGAAAAGAAAAAAATTAAAAAACCTTTTTAATCATATTTGCACTCTACGCTACAAAAAATAAAGAATAATGAGATTATACTTTAATTTTCAATACAGCCATGCCTGGAGGATTTCGAGAACCTTACTAGAGAACAGCAAAAAAGCAGTGTATCAAAACAAAAAAATGCATACTGGCTTGTATTTTCAGGAGTCCTTTAAACATCATTGGGAAAACTTCCACATCATTTCCATTTTAAAAGGTTTGCCCTCAGTCTCTTCAGTGAAAAGGTATATTGTATTTTAACTGCAACACCTTCTCTTTGCCAGGTCATGTGAAAGTACTAATGAGTAGACCAAATAGACTATTTCATGGCTTCCTTTCTTAAAGGTGAGAAAAACATAACCTGAGACCATGTATGACCTCCTGCTTCATTCACCCCTACCCACACACTGCTAGCTATCAACACAAAAGGAGAACCTTCCGCTCTCAGTGGCAGTTCAGAGTCACAACCTCTAAGCCTTCATTTTTCCAGTTCCAGTAAGCAACGGGTAAAGTTGCCAGCAACATGCCAAAGAAAGGGAAAAATCCTCGTTTTCTCCCAAAATTCATCCATCATGTGTAAAGTTATATGTAAAGATGGAGACTTTATATGGTGGGGAATAAATTCCAAGTACTACAAGTACAAGTACTACAAGTTTCCGTTGTAATGGAGGCAAAAAGAAAAAAGAGGGACAGTGAGCAGGCCAGAAATAAAGGCAAAAGAAGTGATTTTAATCCTTCAGCTTTTAATATTGATACATTTATTTTATATGACTACTGAGCATATATTGCAATATCTTCCTCAAACACAGTATTAATCAAAACAGGAGGAAAATAAAAAACCTGGGAGAAGTAGAAATGCTGCAGGTGAAACCTCCATCATCCATTTATGTTTCACCTCATGGGTTTTGTTTTATTAATATATAACAATCAAATGGGTAAGTTTGAATATTATTTATTCACAGGAATTCCCCAAATAGGTTCTGACTAGAGACAAAGATGACAATACAAAAAGTATATAAAGTATAGGAAAGAACAAGAAACCAAGATGACAACAGAAGAAAGCATGTACAACACCATGCTAGCCATGATGTGTCACGTGCAGTGGACCCCACGTTTCCTCAGCAGCCTGACAAGACCAATTAGCATCTTGTAATAAGGCAAAGAATATCACAAGACTCCTGAAAAACACCATTTGGGTGATTTCAGATGAATGAGTCATTTTATCAGCTCATATTTTGAAAGTAATGAGGCTATTTTAGTCCAGCTGAAAGTGAATAAATCTTTAGCTGCTCCCAACAATCTTCCGCATTTCTAGAATAAACTGTAAAAGGGATTGAAATGTTCCCATCAAGAGCTTAAAGCTTCTATTGCTGCACCCTTTCTGGAGAGATTTAATAAACTATTTTTCAACTGCACAACTTAAAATGGGAGTGTTTGCCTGCCTGCCCACCAGTAAGGAAAGTACATCACAGCTTGGCAAGGAGGAAGCAGGAAAGATGAGAGGAGCTGCCTCCCCTGACGCTAAACGTTACTCGGTTCCCACTGGATCCCTACGCTATACTTTTCTTTTGTGTTACTAGGACAACTTCAGAAAGCACGACACCATAATAAAGCTAGGGGAAGACAACCCCATTATTACTGCTGCAGAAAATAAAACACAGATTAATGTCACTAATGCACATGTCAAAAGAGATAATGATGATGCGTATAAATTAATCTTCTCATCAGGACCAAGGAACATAAGCACCACCTAAAACTGAATAATAATTCCATACTAATCAACAATTACATTGCCAGCTGCTAAGCACACATTATTCTCTCAGATTACCAAAGGCTTTGTTTTCCATTTTTTCCCCTAAAACTTGCTAAGTCTCCCTTTTCTATTCAAGTGACATAAATTATAAAGTAGCAAAGCAGGCGCTTGCATTCCCTAGGAAGACAATGCCGGCACCACCAGGTAGCTTGCTTCTCTCAGCTCTAACTACCCATTGTGCCAAGATGATGTGCAGTGGAGGCTGGTAACAGAAAATGGCTTTTATGAGTCAAAACAGAGAAACTGGTTTCTAAGTTGTGGTAGATGTGCAGTTTTCATTTTCTGAAGCATTTACTAACAATGCTCCATAATTTTTTCAAGTCTCTCCCTTACTTCTTAAAGCTTGCGCTTATGCATGCTCTAACCACTGATGTTGCACTACAATTCAAACACAGGGCAGCCACACTCAATAATACACAAGTCATGCCCTCCCAACCTCAGCCGAGAGTTTGGCATGTAAAATCCTGCTTTGGTTCTATTCTTCTGATTGCATCATGTGCCATTTTTATAACCACTATTTCACCTGTTTTCCAAAGACAGAATATAAGATCAAGTACCACAACTGTACACTTTTTGATCTAGTAACTTCTTTTACTCTGATCCTTTTTACTCAAGTTCATACCTTGAAGATGTAACTGAAGACAAGCACCAGATAACTTCAAAGCAAGCGATTTACCAAAGGAATATAATTAAAAATCCAGTACCACAAAGACAAGACCTAACACAATACATAAAAATAAAGCAGCAAGAAATTTTAACTTTTACTGATTTTATACCGTATCCAGGAGTTTATCATCTGCATCCAATCTGTCAGCTGGATGAGATGAGACTTTATTACTGAATGGACACAATAACAGTTTGCATTAAGCAGTCAAGATACTAGAAACAGACAGACCACTTTATGACCTGCACTAGAGAATTGCTTTTGGCTCTACATCTTTTCTTAGAAACTGCTACAGTCATTTTTGTAGTCTGTAGGTATGCAGGTACATTAATCTTTCTTCTTTACATTTTATTGCACATGACCTATGAATTATTTCCTCTGTCCCATAAAGATTACAACCTTCCTATCTGTATCATGATAAAACCATAATTTTAAAGCGCATATATGCTATTTAATAGAAAGGGTTACGTTAAAGAAGAATAAATAAATAAAAACTAAATAATTAAAGTAGCAAGTAAGTGAAATTTATTAGACAAGCTGAAAGTAAGACTTATGACTGGATGTTAGTATGCCTTTTCTGCTAGCAACACACAAGCACAAGATACTTTCATTTACTTCACTCACAAAACTACTGAATTTTATATTCTTCCAGACAGTACTTAGGATATAATAATTTCTTTTTTGACAAACACTGCTAAAATCATGACAGCATTCTTAGCAGAAATTGGCACAACAGTAAAACGAAAAAAAAAATCAAGTCATCATAGAACCATAGAATGGTTGGGGTTGGAAGGGACCTTAAAGATCATCTAGTTCCAACCCCCAAAGTTGGAACTAGATGTTCCAAAGTTGGATCATCTAGTTCCAACCCCCCCAAGTCATTTTCTGCTGAACATTTATTTTCTGTTGGTCTGTAAAACCAAGATCAATTTGCTACTTACAATGATTAATAACTTCCTTGTCCTTGACAAGGCACTCTATAAATTGTTAGAGACACAATAGCACAAAGCAATACTGTTAAGGTGTCTACTTACAGTGTATTTGTTAATATTTTATTGTGGCAATCTCTCATTTTATACTTCTGAGACATTTTTCTTATTTTGAAGTGGAATTTCTCATATTTCTTCCCACTGCCCTTTCTCCTGTCACTGGGTATGAGTGATAATAGCCATCTTCTTTACTCACTTTCTTCAGGTATTTACAACACATTGGTAAGAGCCCCTTGAGCTTTCTCTTCTCCAGGCTGAACAGCCCCAGCTCTCTCACCCTCCCCCCACCCCGTATGTCACATGTTCCAAGCCCATAATTATCTCTGTGGCCTTTTGTTGGACCTGCT